>NW_007594083.1:0-486 GCF_000523025.1 Cynoglossus semilaevis | reverse complement strand
CTGTTTTGGCCTTTAGTAATTTCTCTTAATCTACTATAGAAATGTCTTTCAACCCATTTGTAAAACACTGGCGCTGTTGTTTGTAGTGTGCCCGCCCTGGAGCAGAACCACAGCCTTGAAAGGGCTTGGATTCAGACAATCAATCCTCAAATTACAAACCTGATGTAATTACAATAATATCCATAATATTTATCTACTCCCTCAAAACCAAAACGTTTTCATCTGGATTTAAACCATCCACTAACCTGCAGCGGTTAGCGATACTGCTGCACCTGTGATGGGCTGCCTCCTTAAGTCAATCTGTGTTATTTTGATCATTTATTCTGGTTTTAGTATTGGTCCGATAAACTCATACTCGTAGTGATAAGTGTGCCTATTCAGCGACACAGTATTCTGGAACTGTTATTATTATATTTGCTAGACTTGGTGCAGAAGAGATAACGGATTACAAACATGAATTCAAATTTTGTTTTAACAATGGACCAA
>NW_007594082.1:0-486 GCF_000523025.1 Cynoglossus semilaevis | reverse complement strand
AAGGCCCGGGGGCCAAATACGGCCCACTAAGCGGTTTTGTGTGGCCCGCGGGAGTTATTACGGACTGGTAGAAGGATCATTAAATTTTCAAAATAAAACATCTTTTAGACTTCTATTCTGTTAGTATCAGAGTCTGATACTATTGAAATATGTACAGATTATCTTTAATTAAAAAAAAGTAAAGGGATATGACAGGATTTTCTTTCATTCTTTGAATGAAGTAAACTAGTAAAAATTACATTTTTACTAATCCCACTGCAGCCCGGTAGCAAATGACCTATGGGCCGGTACTGGTCCGTGGACCGAGGTTTGGTGTCCCCTGATCTATAGAGTCTTCTATTTACAACCGGCCTGCTTCAGTGTTTCTAACTCTATTTACGAATCCATGCTTTTAAACATACCACATCACATATCTAAATTTTGGAGTGTATATTTTACACCTATTTAGAATAATGTATGTCTTTTTAAGTATGTATATAAAACTGA
>NW_007594081.1:0-486 GCF_000523025.1 Cynoglossus semilaevis | reverse complement strand
CAGACTAATTCTTACCTTTTCTTTTTTTCTGCAGTGCCACGGAAAAGATTTAAGTCGCTGGAGTGTGAAGGCTGAGGTGTTTGAAGTCATCATAAAACTCAAGCAGGCTGAAAATGTATGTGTTCAGAGATGAATTAGCTGCAGCTCATATTTGTTCTCAGCCTGAGAAAAATATTCATGTAAGGATGTGATTTAAATTCTCTGCTAAGGCCTGGTCTAAACTGATCGCCGAAAAATAAATCATTTTCTTATTATCACGGGAAACAAAATAAAGACTTTTTGTTGTTTTTTTTCCACCAGCAGTGATTCTTTATTTCTGCCGTTAAATTTGAGGTGTGAAAAAAAGACACAATTTCCTGTGATATAACACTTTGATATAACACTGCATGAATTCACTGACACGTTTTCAGAAGAACACGTTCACTTCTTTTTTAACTAAATACTTACATCAGGTCTAAAGGCATTTCTACCCTGAGTGTGGACTCA
>NW_007594080.1:0-486 GCF_000523025.1 Cynoglossus semilaevis | reverse complement strand
AAAAAATCCACATTACTCTACATGTAGTTTTTGGAACATTTTCGTTTGGCTCATTTTTCTAAATGTGAAGTCTGTGCAGTGGGGAACACTGGTATATTATAATCTCAGCCGGAGAAATGTCTTGTAAAATCTTTGCTAGTTACCACCATCAGCTGTTTCTTACATAAATCACATCGGCGCGACTAAAGGTCAGAGTGATCCCGAACAGACCGACATCCTGACGACATAATGCTTCAAGGCGTTTGCAGAGTCGAGTGACTGTCACCAAGGTTACACGCCAACAGGACGATCTGTCATACCACCTTAAGAGAGCTGCACTTCAAGCCGCCATGTTTCAGCTGCTAATTAGGACACAGTTAAGCACTCATTACCTAACACCCTCTTCAATGAGTGATGAGTTCCTTCGTGGCATAATTGAAGAAAATCCTTCCTTTGCCTTTGGGCAATTTATGAATGTGTTGTGCAACAGAGTCTGAGGGAAAACAC
>NW_007594079.1:0-486 GCF_000523025.1 Cynoglossus semilaevis | reverse complement strand
TTCACTGGATTTTCACTTCTCTTAAATCACTAATGTGACAGCGACGTTGTGCAGAACAATTAAATACTCTTCCACTAGGTGGCAGCAGATGGCTGTGAACACTAAGAAAAGAGCCTCAGCGCTGTTAAAGGAGATCCTTGTCTTTCTTCAATTCCTGCGATCAAATCAGTGTTGTGTTCAACTGAACAGGCCCAGGTTTCAGACGAGAGTAAATCGTTAGTAAATTGAAACTAGAAGATTGAGTAAAATTTTTTTTTTTTTTTTTTTGGCGACGCACCATAGCGTTTTTTTTTCACGTAAAAATATGAATCAAATAAGTTTGGGCCCTGGAAAAGATGAAGTGGCAGAAGATGAATAATTTATTTTTAATTACCGACCCATTGATTTGCCAACTGAACAACAACAACGGATTTCAATTCGATAAAATCGGAGGAAGGCTAGCTTTATGATTAGAACAACAATGTGAAACATTTGATGACATCGAGT
>NW_007594078.1:0-486 GCF_000523025.1 Cynoglossus semilaevis | reverse complement strand
TTTTTTTTTTTTTACAAAGATGACACGGACTACAGTTTGCAAAGTAATTTTTTGCTCCAGCGCTCCTCAATTTATCTCATAACCTCCTTTTAGCTCTGACAGTGTTTTTGCTCGGAGCCAGGTCTTCAGTTTACTCCACAGATTATCCTTTAGATTCATAACAGACCCATGTCCGTGCTGGTCAATACAAATATGCTGTGTTTAAGTGCTAATAACAACCAAAACAAATCTTTACTAACAGATTTGATTTCTTCATATTTTGGTCTCATCGATCACCATCAAGATTCAAAGTTCTGGATGACTGAAGCCATCACTCTACTTTCAAACTGTACCCAACAAACTTGGTGTCTTGGAGGGTTTTTTTCATGGTCTACAACGTCAAGGTTTGTTCTTTTGCAAACTTCTGCGACTTTCTCTGGAATAATCTATTGACCTTGAAGGCAGTTCTTCTGTCTTTAGATGTCTAGACATTCTTTAAACTTTTTT
>NW_007594077.1:0-486 GCF_000523025.1 Cynoglossus semilaevis | reverse complement strand
TACATTTGTAATCGCTAGAGAAGAAATGAAAGCAAAACAAATAATTGACTCTTAATTGTTAATAAACAAATCCGTACAGTGCTATCGAATTTTGATACAGTGTCGTGACCAGAAATATCGTGATATTTTCTTACACCATTAGTATGTAAATACATATTCTGTTGTTAAGTTCAGTAAAGTTCTGGAACAAAATCACAGCTGCTCCTCCCTGTCTCATTACTCTTCCTGCTGCTCCTTTGCAGCACTGCGTTTGCAACAGAAGAGGCCGATGTGGCAGAATATTTTTTTTTCTCTTTCTTTCTGTGAATGTTTAGCTCAACCTGGCGTCATTCAGTCTGTTTTTGACGTACCTTGATGGAAAGAGCGTACAGGTGGTTGAGCATCACGTGGTTGGGTTCAGGAAGTAACGCAGGGTCACACTGGGAGAGAAAAATAAAAGATGAGAAAGAGGGAGAGAGAAAGGATGACAAATGTTGAAGTACAGTA
>NW_007594076.1:0-486 GCF_000523025.1 Cynoglossus semilaevis | reverse complement strand
AAAGAAAAAGCTGTTATCCATCCAAGCGGTTCTTACTGCAACATGTTGCATCACCGTGGGGTGTGGGTGCACTTGCTTTAAAGCCCTTCTTAGGAAAGAAGCAGAGTTGACTCTTACGTGCTAATCCCCCTCGCATGGGAAGAAGCTAAACATTAGAGGGATGTGTAGTCGTCTGATTGTTGAAACTAGGTTACAGGGATTCATGAAGGTGCCCAGTAGTGGCCGGGAGTTCACTGGCTGCGATTGAGTGCAGGCGTGCAAAGGATCGTAGACACGCAGGGTTTTTTTTTAATGTCCTGGTTCGCTGCGTCTCTCACAGTTTGTCTCAGCCTCTTCTGTGAAGCCAAGCACAGTAACAGGAGCTTTTCATGTAGGCATCTGTTAATGCACTCCTAAAGGGTGCCGATGCTTGAAGTCGCAGGAGTACCAGTGACTCCAAGCAGCTGCTACGTTCCACATGTGACGTTCATACAACTCAATGACAGT
>NW_007594075.1:0-486 GCF_000523025.1 Cynoglossus semilaevis | reverse complement strand
TTGTAGCCTATGTAGTAAAAAGACTAATTTGATTTACCAGGTATTTTCTAGGCAATTGGATCTGATTTAGCGTAACACTCCACACAGAGGCACGTTATTTAATTTGTCGACGTAGAACAAGTCAGTACTTTGACGAAGTTCCCTCCGTGGCCTCCAGTCATCTTCTGATTCTCTCGGCTCCTCTCACAAACACCGTTCATCCGACCACGACTGAACTCACCTAACTTCCGTAACGTGCTCTGCTGTTGACCTCTGCTGAAGCTTTCCTCTTCCCGTGTGGTTTTTCTAACCCTCTAAACCCTGTCTTCTCTTTCAGCTCAGGGCCTTTGATGATGAGATGGATTTGCCTAAGGTTGTACTCGTATTTATGTCCTTGTGTCTTTTAGTTGATTTATTTTTGTGATGCCTGCCTTGTACTGGTAGTAGAACTGTGACTGTGTCGTAGCAGCTGCTTTGGCTGGTAGTTGTACAGTAGTTAGCGGGGGG
>NW_007594074.1:0-487 GCF_000523025.1 Cynoglossus semilaevis | reverse complement strand
AAATGTAGTGGTCATCGGCCTTTTTGGGTCCATCACACCCTTTTCTGTTCAAGAGCAGCAGGTACACAGAGGATAAAAGTCCATGAGTGCATCATCATACAGACAAATAACCACATCACTATCATCTCCTGTGTGAAGGAGTTCATTTCTGGAAATAACATACAGAAATACGCAGCCAGCAGTTATTGTAGTTATACCTGACAGGCCGGAGAGAAAGGTAGAAATTCACAAAAATGTAATGTAGTGATGCGGCAACATTCCAAGGATTGAAACTTAGCATAATCGGCTGAATATGGGGGAGCTTGGAAGTTCTTTTTCTGTGAGCCAAGAGTGCTACAGGCTAATTATATGTAATATACTGTATGTAACAGTTAGGTTAGCCATACAGGAACATCATTCGTAACATCAAACCTAATCCAGCACAATACGTCATCCATCAGTGCATGTCCAGTTGGAAGAAGCTAACAACAGGACAAGAGTGTTTTTT
>NW_007594073.1:0-487 GCF_000523025.1 Cynoglossus semilaevis | reverse complement strand
AGCATGTGTTAGACACATGCGTCATGCCTTCACCACATGAATGAGTACTTTGAGATGAAGGGATGGTGAGCTGGGTGTTGCCACTGTGATGATGTTTGTTTTCGACTGTGTTTTATTCCGGGGCTTCATTATCCCCCTCCCCCCTCTCATTTTGGATGTCATAATAACTCTTCCAGGTCACCGGGACTGGCGTGCTGCGGCGGATGGAGCCAGCTAGGAGACGAATGCCTGACGTGTACGTTCACCTCCACAAGTCCAACGATGTCATGAAGCGCTTTAAGACAAACAGTTTAAATAACGTGATCTGCTCTTGTTCACCCCAGCTCTCTGTGAAGGCAACTTCACATGCAAGGAAAATGAGGTGTGTGTCAGGCCAAATGAATGTCGCTGCCGTCACGGGTACTTTGGAGCGAGCTGTGACACCAGTAAGGAATTTGTTTTTTAACTTTAAATCCACAATTATATCTTGTATCCTTTTTACTTTGGT
>NW_007594072.1:0-487 GCF_000523025.1 Cynoglossus semilaevis | reverse complement strand
TGAAGACTCCAAACCTTCCGTGTAAGGCTTTAAAGTGAAAAACACACCCATGAAGCGAGAGGCTGAGTGGGTGACTGTCTGAGGGCGGTGGTCAGGTTGTACTGCTCTGAGCTGTGGTGGACCTGGTGGGCTGCCCACAGGATGGACACCTCTGGTGAAAACAAACACAGAAGCCAAAGTCACACAGTAGCACGGGGTTTGGAGGTGAGATTCTTTTACAATGACTGAAATCACCCTTGAAATTCACAAATTTACTTTGCAAACCAAAACACTTTTTTTTTCACCTACTAAAAACTACAAGAAACAAATTGTCATCCCTGTTCATTCTGGTTCATTTTTTCTTTACGTTTTCACTGTGGGGAGAGTGTTCTTTGTGTTCTTTCCTCTTCCCTTGCGTCCCCAAACATTACAAATGTCTCTATTACGTCAAACAGTTCTAGTTCGGTTTAATTTGACAAAACCACCTTCCAGTCTGTGATCCTTCTCC
>NW_007594071.1:0-487 GCF_000523025.1 Cynoglossus semilaevis | reverse complement strand
GGTTGGGGACCCCCAATCTAAACGTTTGAAATCTAATCATCACTAAGGTTTTAGATTTATTGGACACATATTGACCTGGCAAATTTAGTTTATTGTTTGAGCCAATAGGATTCGAGGAATTAGCGGTATGCTAAACGTCTGTCCTGGTGTCTCTCTTATATATATTTTTTTTGTTTTTACTGGGAGTAAATTAAATGGTTTCCCTTGTTGATTATCAGGCTGTGTAACTGGTTGGTTGATTGAACTCTTCATCATTTTCCACTGATGTGATTAATGCAGCTGTCACCTCAGGCAAACAGATCACACACTCGTCCTTGGTGCTCCGCTCTCCTCACCTTTTTCCGAACTATTAGCTGGCCGAGGCGTCCAGCCGCAGGTTGTAGAGCTTGGCCGGATCCTGATTGTCACAGACATCAGGTCTTGACACAGAATTCACATTCACACACATGCTACCCATCACACAGGGATTCACAGGTGGAGGCAGCAG
>NW_007594070.1:0-487 GCF_000523025.1 Cynoglossus semilaevis | reverse complement strand
GGCTCAAACCCAGGACCTTCTGGGTGTTAGGCAGATGTGATAACCGTTGTACAGATGCACCAATCAGTTGAATCAGTGTCTTTGACTGGTTACACCCAGTGCAACTGTAATATTTACCCCTTGTTTTGCATGTGTGAGACCAGAGCGTTATCAGAGCCAGTGGAGACTAAGAATAGCTGCTGCCTCTCCAACGCTGCCAATGTCTTCTAAATCATGTGAGAAGGAGTTATCAGGCCAAGTAGTTGGTACAGTAACTGTGCTGCTCAGCACTCACTCCATTCACATCCCTGAATTATTATGTATAATGGCTCAAATGGATCAACTTTTAATCTGCATAAGCCTCTTACCGGGCACCGCGTATATCTATTTTCTGCAGGTTCCTCCTGCATTTGGAGTTGGTGTTGCCTCTGTTTCCAATCAATGCTGCATAAATCCATCACCGCCTCACAGTGTGTCTGTCCATTCTGCTGGTGAACTAACAGCAGTG
>NW_007594069.1:0-487 GCF_000523025.1 Cynoglossus semilaevis | reverse complement strand
ATGACTTGGTCCCACCTCTGCTACGTAGTATATGTATGTATATATAATAGAGTCCTCTGTTTGAACGTGTCCAAACACACGCCATAAGGACACTGTGCTTAATGGGCATTAATAATGCCTTGTTGTCAACAACACGAGATAAAAGCCATCCTGCACGTGGCCTGCTGCCTGACCAGAATCAGAGGGGTCATCGTAGGTTGAGAATGTTTCACTGACCTGCCGCCTGCCTTTACTACAGCCCATTAACCGAGAGCAAAACCTGCACAGTGGGGATGGATCGGGGCCAGTAAAAGGCTATGCCCTCTGGCGGGGACAGACGGAGATTTATGTGGCCTATATAAAAGGCCATTATGAGACTGTCTGACATTTTAGGCACACAGGAGGGATGAAATCCTAATATCTCGTCTGCACTAATCAACACACTCTAATAGAAACAGATAATTGTGTATGTGGGTTAAAATGCAGCAAAGTGGAAATGGGATAATAA
>NW_007594068.1:0-487 GCF_000523025.1 Cynoglossus semilaevis | reverse complement strand
TGAGGGGTGTTACAGAGAATGTGGGGGGAAAAAAACTCTGAAAAACAGAAGTTAGTTGTGAGGTGGACTCAGTCAAGGGCAAAGTGTAAATCAATGCAAACAGAAGTAAAAACATGTTCATCAAATCCGACACGATGACTGTAGCGTGTTCTACTGAACGTACAATGATTTCATCAACAGTCGGATACTACAACTAAAAAAAATAAAAAAAGTTTACCTTTTCTTCAAATGCTTCAACATCGAGGAAATGTGTTTTCTTTAAACCACAGACACCTCAGGGTTTTTTTATATTAAATAAAATAATGAGGCGGGGAAAAAAATATGTTTTTATGTTAAACTGGTGTCAACTGCTCATCAGACGTCACCACTGATCCACAGCGCTGCAAAGACTTGGTTTAATGCTCCAGTGAAAAATAATAATCAACCTGCTGCTTATTTATATGATTTGCAATGACAGAAAATTACCCATGAGTCTGTGCAGTACTGT
>NW_007594067.1:0-487 GCF_000523025.1 Cynoglossus semilaevis | reverse complement strand
GTGATTGATGCTCAGGTTGTCACTCACCGAGCAGAGCAGAGCCCGCAGTGTGATATATGAAGTGTTGGTGGCGCTGTCACACCCGTAGGGTCTC
Source organism: Cynoglossus semilaevis (assembly GCF_000523025.1). Classification (NCBI taxonomy): domain Eukaryota; kingdom Metazoa; phylum Chordata; class Actinopteri; order Pleuronectiformes; family Cynoglossidae; genus Cynoglossus; species Cynoglossus semilaevis. The sequence goes on along the minus strand of NW_007594067.1, from coordinate 393 downwards.
TGCTGTTCAGGTCTGGCTGACGTTCATCGTCACTGCAGATGTTGGTGTCGGTGGGTCGTGACCCGGGGTTTGGACACAGAGTCTTCTGATTAACATTGTTAGAACAAATATCTCAATATGTGAAGCTGCGAGAAAACGAACAGAATCTAAAACAAAAACACGTTCATTGACCAGACGTGGCTCCAGTGGAGCGAGATAAGACACCGCGCTGCACCGTAATTGTTCAGGGACACAAAGCCCACTCCTGTTTATGGAAGTGGGGCACAGAGATGTCTTAGAGGTGGCCGCGGGTCAGCCGGCCGAGCCGCTGTCTTCTAATTGGTCGGAGGTTTGATCCCAGACTCTGCTGGCGTGAACGTGCCAACGTGTCTTTGGGGGGGAAAAAAAAAAAAA
>NW_007594066.1:0-487 GCF_000523025.1 Cynoglossus semilaevis | reverse complement strand
ACAATGATCTTCAAATTCCAATTTAGTCCAAATTTACTGACTCAGTGTGAACTCTGGGCCATGTTTTTGACCAGAGGTGATTCAGTGTTTCAGACTCACTTGGTTTCTTATCCTCCTGTGGCTCAGAATCTGTCTCTTCCTTCTTTTGTCGGAATTTTTTCACCTTCTCCAACAGACGGAGAAGTCGTCCACGGAGGGAATTATCCACCTCTGACTCTTCCTCCTCCTCTTCAACGTGGACCCCTGAGGGTTAAAACCATCAAAACCAGGTGACGTCAATAAGACCAGCTGTCTTCAATGGTTACAAAAATACATACATTTGACCAAAAACCTACCACAGTGGAAGAGCAGAGCGTTGTGAAAAAGCTGCAGGGCGTCTCGAACTTCCTCAGGAACAGGACAATCTTCATCCTCCGCACAGTTTTTGAAGTTCATCAGCATGTTGACCTTTGACAGAACAGAGAAGTCAGACAGGAAGGAGAAAAAT
>NW_007594065.1:0-487 GCF_000523025.1 Cynoglossus semilaevis | reverse complement strand
AATGGCCGGTCGCTGATATAAAAAAAAGCTAGGGACCACTGCAGTATAAAATTATAGTGCAAACAGCTGGTAGTATTTTTTTCATTCGCAAATTACCATCTAAATTACAAGTGTCAAACTCAGGACCAGGGGCCACATCTGGCCCACAGTGTAATTATTTGGCCCGTAAGATCTTATCAAATGTGACTAGTGTTGGCCCGTCAGTATATAGCAGTATTTGTAGTATTAGCCGTGTATGCGCTAGGTTGAGGCCTGCGGGGAAAAAAAATATTCACATTAAAAAGGAACTGGAAAGGCTACAGATAAAAAAGACGCAATAAAAAACAAATACCACTGATGTGGGTTTTATTTTCAAATTTAATTTCTCATGTGTTTATCATATTAAGCTTTGGTTGTTCCAGATGTTTACACAAAAGTAATGTTTGTTTCCATATAAAAAAAAATTCACCATTACATATCTAGGGAGAAGGGAAAACATGCACAATTG
>NW_007594064.1:0-487 GCF_000523025.1 Cynoglossus semilaevis | reverse complement strand
AAAAAAAAAAAAAGACTTTAGATGAAATATATGATAAATATATCAGATAAATATAAAAATATGACACTCATATATTCATCAACCTTAGCTTTCCTGCTAACAGCTAACAAAACGATGTTAACACTGTAGTCTGTGAAGTACTCCAGTCTGTAGACTGACCTGCTTTTTGTCTCTTCTCTTCCATGAAGTTATTTTTTTTTTAATCCTTGTAATTCCAAGTTTCTGGCGATGCGATACGTAGGATACGATATATTGCGATGCTTTTGATAAACAAACAGATGAAAAAAAAAAGAAATTGTTTGACTCAAAGTCTGAAATCCTGTACAATCAACTAGTGGTCAGGGCTGTAAATGCAGCAGAAAAATGGACCAATGACATTTGACTAAAACAGTAGAACATCGATACAGTATCACGATATTTCAGTCCAGTGATGTTTTCTCACAAATATACAGTAGGTTATCATCACGGCAGAGGGGGTGAGGACTGG
>NW_007594063.1:0-487 GCF_000523025.1 Cynoglossus semilaevis | reverse complement strand
GTAGTTGAACCTCGGTAACCTTTTTATATCAAAGTACACAGTACAACTCTATACTTGAGTTTGTTTTGGCATTTCCACATAACAATACTGCCACTACTACTACTACTGTACTTCAGTACTGCAAACAGGGACTGAGGGATCAGGCTGGTGATCAGAGGATTTTGGTTCAAATCCCAGCCTCGGCACGTACCAAAAACCAACCCTGCCCCACGGGTACGTTACCACTGCTCCTGTGCGTCAGGTGTTTATTACTGGGCTGTTTCACAGATGGGGTAAAATACAGGGGGTTATTTCCCCCGCAGTACTACTGGGAAAAACCCGACATTAATCATCCAGCGGTGTGTACAGTATTTCACGGCTTGTCGTCATTTCTGCATTAATTTCAGAAAAGCTGATCGTGGTCCCAAACAGACAAACGGCTCAAATAACGTCTGTCACGACGGCCGTTCTTTCTAAGATTAATTGTGTTATTTTCAGTTCAGGAAGA
>NW_007594062.1:0-487 GCF_000523025.1 Cynoglossus semilaevis | reverse complement strand
TCTTCAGAGCGATACCTTGTAAGATTAAGATTATTTGACTACAAAATAATAAACTGGTTAAATCTTTATGGTAACTTCCTAATGACGACATGGAGTTCTTGTCGTCGACATCAGTGTGTTTTCTTTTTCACTTTTTAAGTCTCTTCTCCCCAATGCGTCTAACATGAAATCTTTCTTCTCGCCGTTGCAGCATTTATCCATATCTAACGGCAATATCCAGGTTGATGCTTCCTTCATGCAAACGCTGTGGAACGTTCATCCCATCTGTTCTGGCAGCAACATAGAGGAAGGTAGAGATATACTGTAAAACAAAGAGAAAACAAAAACAGCACAGAAAAAAACCCATATTTTTTTTAAAAACAATAATATGAAGATTATTTCCAGTAATTATTACCAAAATTTGAAACACATTTTTACTGCAGGATGTCCAATGCAACTCATCGGAACAGACAAATTCTCAGTGCAATTAGTAAAATTTGTAAAAATT
>NW_007594061.1:0-487 GCF_000523025.1 Cynoglossus semilaevis | reverse complement strand
GTTTCAATCTATTGTGTTGCTAGTTAGTGTTAGCATTTCTGTAGCTAACTTGTCAGTTATCCATTGAACATCACACTCAACACGTCCACAGTCACACACTAAACAACCTGGAACATAACTCAGATGTTTTCGTCCAATCGTTACTAGTTTTAAGCGGCCCAGGATAGACGGATTAGTATGTGCAGAGTCAAAAATATATGTGCTAGCTATAAATAGAGCCGTGAGTCATTCACGTCAGTTTATTGAGAGAGATAAAAGGCTGTCACTAATGTGACGTATAGTCTTTTTATTCCTCTGACATAAAAACTCCCGGCCTGGAAACCTGGCCGTGGAGTAGAATTTGATTTTGTTTATAGCAACAGCTTCACAAAACGAATCACAAGACACTTAAAGGACAAACACCGGAAATTAAACATGAGTCAAGCAGTAATTATTAACAGATTCTTTTTTCCTGTTTCCTAAAATATCAAAATGTAACTGATTCTTA
>NW_007594060.1:0-487 GCF_000523025.1 Cynoglossus semilaevis | reverse complement strand
CCTCCTGTCAGTTCATTCCGTGCTTCAGGATGACCCGTCTGTCAGCAGGCGTGCAGGAGACGGTTTGCGGAGATGCAGTTTCTCTCACCTGACAAGAATCTCCTCCGCACTCCAATAAATCAGTCCATCCACAGGGGGCGCTGACGCTGATGATCTGCACCTGTCTATATTTTAATATGTGATGGGAGCGAAGCATCTCGCTCGCTCGCTCGCCCACTCTCAGAAGATTAAAATCCCTCTTTTACACTCCTGCCTGAAATTACACATGCAAGGCTAAATAAAAAGAGAGTATCTGTAAAGTAGCCAGCATTCAGACTCGGTGAAGTCAGAGGCTGAAACGGACGGCAGCTGTCTGATATACTCTGATAACGGCATGACATATAGGCGTAGTGTTGCACATGGATTTATTTCTCCGCCTTAATGACCAAGCATTAGATTAAATGTCAGACGTGGTTTAACCTGCTCCCTGCTTGGCTTCTGTTCAGAA
>NW_007594059.1:0-487 GCF_000523025.1 Cynoglossus semilaevis | reverse complement strand
AACTTCACTAGTTAAAGATCAGAAAGATGCTCACACAGCCAAGGTGCAGACGTTCCCCGGGTCGGACGAGGGCAGGTGAACGGTGGCGAAGGCGCGGTCCTGGCTCATCATGCCCGACACCTGAGCAGGGAGGTAGCTGCTGGCTGCTGAGAACATTTTCCCCACGTAAGCCGTCCAGGTGGCAGCCTCATCTACTCCACTGCACACGGGAGAAGAAGGTTAGCAGAAGGCAGACACGTCGGGTCAGGTTAGAGTTTCTACACAAACGGGAGCAGAACACGTACCTCGGTCCCAGTTGTTCTAGTTTAAAGATATGCACCGTCTCAGTGTTGCTGGAAGCACAGAGGAACTGGCCGTCGGGGCTGAAGGACAAGGACCTGATACTGACGTACCTGCACACAAACAAACCAGGCCTTAGATCAGAGGTGGAGGGAAACTTATTTTGGTTCAGGGACAGTATAATCATAACATCATTACCTATAAATAA
>NW_007594058.1:0-487 GCF_000523025.1 Cynoglossus semilaevis | reverse complement strand
TTTTTTCCCTTCCCTGACAGGTTGACATGAACAACTGTGAACTAAATATCTCCGTCTCTCCTCCCTGTTGACCTTGACTACCTGCAAACTGCACCAGCATCTGCCAGGATACGAGTTCTGCTTTATCCTGACTATTAGACAGAAAAACATCCTTCCACAATTACAGAACAAAAACCGGTGTAATTTCAGAGATGACTCACTGATGTGGCCATATCTTAAAGGGTGAACATTTTCAGGATGTTTTTCTTCTGGGGTAAAATATCTACTATTTAAAATAAAAAATGGAATTACTACTCTGCACTAATGCAAAAAAATTTAAAGGTGTTTTGTTTTGAGAGTTTACCTGCTTGTACATGTAATAGATGATGAAAAGCAGGTATATGACCTCGGCGGCGACGACAAACAGGTGAAGATTTCCAGTTGACTGGTAGAGACGGACACTCTGCAGCTCACTGTGGAACTGAAACGCTCCTGGAAAATAATAAAA
>NW_007594057.1:0-487 GCF_000523025.1 Cynoglossus semilaevis | reverse complement strand
GTGTGTGTGTGTGTGTGTGATTACCTGTGTGCCTCTGCCCTCTCTCACAGTCATTTTGGCAAACACGATCAGAGAGGCTGATCGCCTCAGCGACGGTCCACTGGTACGAGGCTCAGGAAATCACTGCAGGACCTGGGCCTCCGTCCCAGACGAGACCTGCTCCACCTGTGGAGATGTGGACGGAGACACAGAGGAAACGTCACGCTCCTCATACCAACATATGAATCAATCTGTGTGGTGATGGAGGCGTTGCCATGGAGATTGTTTTCATCGTTGAAATATGAGCAGATATTGTTCGGGGGGTTATTTGAGTTTTAGTTGATTTTGAGACAAACTTGAGCAGAAACATCTGGACTTTAAATCCCTGATTATAATATTTAAAAAATATAACACAAATTAACAGTGAAAACCGACCCAGAAGAAGTCCTTGTTTCGTTTCCTCCATCAGAACGTGGCCTCAGGAAACGTTTCGTGGTCCAGATTCAGA
>NW_007594056.1:0-487 GCF_000523025.1 Cynoglossus semilaevis | reverse complement strand
CACTGTTTACGTTAAAATTGCGAAGATCTTGTAATCGAGACTACAAACTTTGGGAACTGTTGATGGCATGTTTGTGTATTGCCTTTCCTTGTAATGCCTCCATACATGTTTAAGCTCAAAGTATTCCAATATTAGCAGCTTGTTGTTGTTAGATTCCTGTGCTGCTTCGACTACTACTCACCCTTAATTATTTTTAATTAAGCTAACTTTATTTCCAGAAGAGGAAATTGAGAAGGTGCAACGATCGCGCAATGATGTGCTGCAGAATCACTATGTGTATCGCAACTGTGTCAGAGTAGTATTTACAACATACACTTATTAAAGAAACCTTCGCTGTAGCGTGCGGATATATGAAAATCCCTCATCCGACCAATCACAGCTCTTGTCTTACAACTATACTCATTAGCCTCGATAGCAAATTTACAATAATATCGGGAAAAAAATGACAAAATGGCCACATCAATGTTTGTTGCGAAATTCAGAATAG
>NW_007594055.1:0-487 GCF_000523025.1 Cynoglossus semilaevis | reverse complement strand
CAATAATAATTAAAAAAAACTAAACAGCCTTAACAAGCAGAACCATAGATAAATAGAAAAACATCTAATATATGTGAAGACGTACGCCACCCAGTGGGAGAACACTGAATTGTTCTACCTGTACATAATAATACTCTTGTTTTCTTTATCAGTATTGTAACATTTTCTTTTTTCACAGTTGTACAAAATGAAAGCTTATGCTCTTGTGTCTACAAATACGCACAAATATACACATATGCATATGTAGGAATGGTATGGTCAATATATCAGTAATTTAGATTAACTAGTATACTGCTAGGATTGAAACTTCACGTGTTGAAATATTTTGAAATACACCCGAGTACTTTTTGAAATGTCTTGGAAGTTTCTACATTATCGTAACGAAGCACTTCTGCATGAGGAAAACAGAACGAGGCGAACAATCGGAAATTTGAGGTCAACAAAACAAACGCTGTAGAAAACAAAAGACCAACAACAACTTGTTGAA
>NW_007594054.1:0-487 GCF_000523025.1 Cynoglossus semilaevis | reverse complement strand
ACTTTTTCCTATTGATTATATACATACTAAATACATTTAAAATTAAAACAAACGTTGAAATAAACCTTCTATTTGTATTCTAATAGTTCATTTAAAGAAGTTTTTTTTTTTTATTTATTCAAAGTCACCCCCTGGTGGCTAACATTTACACTAGTTCTTCCTTGTCTTTACAGTGTTTTTTTTCCACCACTGTTAAATACAGTCCCCCCGGCTCAGATGGTGCAGCTGCTTATTTAAGGATCCTGACTCACATCAATGGAGCAGCCCATGAGTGAGCCTCTCTGCACAGCCTTCTTCATGATCTTGTAGAGCTCTTTGGGAGCTTCCTTCATCTCATAGAACTCAGTGACTCCACCAGTGAAGTCTTCCATGGCCTCGGTGGTGTTTCCACCCTTCAGAGACTCGTAGGAGCCGTGCAGCCTGGGTAAAGAACAGAAGTTGGTGACACACAGATGGAACGCTTACATTTGAATTCAATTTTTTTTTT
>NW_007594053.1:0-487 GCF_000523025.1 Cynoglossus semilaevis | reverse complement strand
GGGGTGGTGGCAGGGGTTCAGGAAGGATAGTTGGGTTTAATATCTATATGCTGTTCTGGTGATGTATTGATATTTCTCTTCTATGGACTGCATAATGGCTTTAGAGCAAAGGAAAATACTTCAGGGTATTGAATTGAAATTGACCGTGACATAACAAAGAAAAGAAGAGGCCATGTCCCTAATGGCAGGGCATGGGGGAAAAGACAACAGACGAGTGTCAGAAAAATAAATATTTGAAAGATACTTGCTTATGGATACTTGCTTGAAGCCAGTGACTGTTTACTTGACCCAATCAATATGTCTAAAGAAGTCCCCGTAATGAATTAATCAAAAGCGCCGTGTGAAGTAAAAAGGTATTCATTTTGAAATTCAAAAAGTCTCTGAATTTCAATTGCTGCCCTAAAATCTTTTTTATTTTGTCAATCTTAATATTTTTAATATCTACAGTATAAGTGCAGAAGGTTGTGATAATAAATGATAGTAATTG
>NW_007594052.1:0-487 GCF_000523025.1 Cynoglossus semilaevis | reverse complement strand
GTGTTCAACGTGTGTGTGTGTGTGTGTAATTACAGCAGATGGAGATGGTATCTGAGGAAGCTACATGCAGGGGAAGCAGAGTGAGGGCAAGTGGATTAACTCAAGAGAAGGAAGAGGCGTGAAGGAAGTAGAAGAGTGGAGGACTTCCTCCTGGACACTCAACTCTCTGCCCTGCTTTACAAAACAGCAGCAGCGCTAACTGATCCTGGTGGGGGCGCTAGTCCCCTCTTTGACTTGTCATCTTACAGATACACTTGACACACAAGGCTGAGATGTAAACAGAGACACGGAGGAGGGAGAAATGTGTAGTCAGACAAAGCTAGCTGTTAGCTGTTAGCATGTGGTTCCTCATAAATGTTACACATCGGTGTAAAGGGAACATGAAATATTAACTACTCACTCGTTATCGTCCAAACACTGTTTCACTGAGTCCAGGCCACACTGACACTAATTCACTGTCACTTCTTCTTCTTTTAGGTCACATCAT
>NW_007594051.1:0-487 GCF_000523025.1 Cynoglossus semilaevis | reverse complement strand
CACACACACACACACACATGCACTGTGGTGATAAAGACATTAATCAGGGCACATGTGCCCTTGGAATTTAATCACACCAGCCATGAAATTAAAAACGAGAAGAGGAAAGTAAACACGTGTGCACCCGAAGCCAAGGAAGCGTGAACTGCTGACGCCACACAAAAATAATACTGTTCATCAGTAACAAACCAAACACCTTCACATACGCTTTCTAACCTAACAGTGACTGGGCTCTCACCTGCATGGTCTACCAGCAGTGCATGGTGTTTGCAATGCACTTATGTAATAATTAATGCAGAGAAATTAATGTATTGTGTAATATATATAACATAAATGTGCCACATATATTTATATATTTACACAATATATATGCATATATTCGGTATTTTTTATTTATCTTAAAAATAAACAGTGACATGACATGTAATAAAGTCATCTTCTTGAAGTATAAACATCAACACTGCACGTGTCAAACTCAGGCCCGGGG
>NW_007594050.1:0-487 GCF_000523025.1 Cynoglossus semilaevis | reverse complement strand
TGGCCTAGATCGACTTGTGGGGCTGTCATAGGGTGAACAAAGGGGATTAGATGGAGGGGTTGTTGTTTCAAAGTTTAGAGAAAGAAAGGAAAAAGAAAAGAAAAAAAAACAGGTTAGACTCAATTCCCTTCCAACAATTTGCTTTGCTGATTGACAGCGCCCTTGGACTGGTGCAGCTCGTGACCGAACTGCCACAGAGAGAGAGAGAGAGAGAGAGAGAGAAAGAGAGAGAGAGAGAGAGAGAAGTGCCATCATCTTCATCATTTCTACCTTCATCATCACCTTGGACTCACCATTCCCCGAATACGGCGGCGGCAAGTTCGAGAAAGAATCAAAAGTTTCTCCATTATTAGGGCTGTGTCTTCGTTCAGTCCTCTTTATTTTCTTTTCCGCCCTCAGAACTTCACGGCGCGCTCACGCCCAAGACATTCAATTTCTATTTCTCTCAACACACCCCCCCCCCTCATCTTCCCTTTCATCTACCACC
>NW_007594049.1:0-487 GCF_000523025.1 Cynoglossus semilaevis | reverse complement strand
TTTTTCATGTTATGAACACAGTTATAACATGAAGAATCACATCAGAATTGTTTTGGGTTTTTTTTTCCAACAGCCACAGTGAAATGTCAAACTGCACTTTTTTTTTTTTCAAATCAATCAAATGACAAATTAAAAAACCCGACACATTTTCTTTCAGTCACGTCCTTGTTATTCCTCCTCAGAAAAACCAGTGACACACAGACTACAGACCAGTGACATCAGTGGTTACAGACCAATGAGATGCTTTATTTTACAGCCTGTTGTTATACATACAGTATTGATGCAAAAGTTTCTATGAAGACATGATTCAACAGGTCGGAGCAAAGTTTGCATTTTAGAGGCTGTAAAATTAAGCTTTTGAATTAGTACCATTGCACATTTGAAGTCGTACAACACTCCATAAAAATTAAAACAAATACTTCTCTTTCATGAAACGTCAACATTTTGGTTTGAGGATTATTTTTCAAATGCTAAACGCTAAAAAAAA
>NW_007594048.1:0-487 GCF_000523025.1 Cynoglossus semilaevis | reverse complement strand
TCTCCTCTCAGATCATCCAGCTGCTGCCAAACATCCTGGCGGAGAAGGGGGTTCTGGGTCACGTTCCTCTGATCCAGTTGGGATCCATGGCGGCGTTGACCTCTGACCTTTCCAAACTGCTGCAGCGGGCTGAAAATGTGGCCTCTCCAGACTGCGGCCTGAGTCTGGAGAGGCTGGCTCAGGGCCTGCAGCTGGCCAGGGTCTGCCGCGTCCTGCTGTGCTGCCGAGGTGAGCGTCACGTGACAGAGTCCAGGAACACAGGCCTGACTTTGTTCTCCAGCCTGGAGTTGGATGAGCGATAACTCTGTGTGTCGTAATGTCTCCACAGAGGAGCTGAGGGCCGTCTGCCGCCGCCTGCCCCACAACACGTAGGTGTTTCATCATCTTTAACGCACAATAAATATCTTATTACCCTTGGATTTTTGTCTAATGTACACAGGAAGAAAAGGCCGGCCGAGTAATTCATCTGACACACACACACACACAC
>NW_007594047.1:0-487 GCF_000523025.1 Cynoglossus semilaevis | reverse complement strand
GTATTTGGTACAACATCTTCCCTCAGTGAAACACCTGCTGGCAGAAGGCGGTATTAACGAAGATAAAAGGTAAAACGGTTTGTTCAAAGCTGTCGTTGTCAAACGTGACACTGATGTTTTCAAGGTCGCGTTGGAAAATCCTCGCCTTCAAAGACGGAACCAGGAGGAAACGACTCCTGTGTTTAACCTGCGCTCAGCGCCGCTGTCACCAGTGGACGTGACAGCCGCTGGTGGAGGTTGTCATGTCAACTGTAACTAATTAACCTGATGACAGGCATAAATTAAACTTGGCTGTTGTCAGTCGCCCGCTCTCTGCACCGCGCCGCCGTCACTTGTCAGAAACGGTTTGAGCGACTACGGAGGACGGAGGAGCCGGGACGCCATCGGTGTCAGGAAGCGTTGTCTCTGAACCGTCGTTAGTTTGTGAATGACATCAGTGAATAAACAGCAGTCGCTTCAATCACGACTTCAGAATTTGAAAAAAAAA
>NW_007594046.1:0-487 GCF_000523025.1 Cynoglossus semilaevis | reverse complement strand
CTATTGTATTGCCAGATTTTAACCAATACACACCTAACATTGACCAATGGTGTGATTGTTCATGCCTATGCGATGGCCTGTGGTTGACGTTATCAACTGTCCAAAGTGTAGCCCGCTCTCTTCAGTGACTGCCAGGACCGGCTCCACCTCTCCCCATGGTGTGGATTTTACAAAAAAGTGTAAAATCTACTCATGCAATAAAACATTTGTGAATAAAATAGATGTTTTGTGAAATCAAAATGGAATCAGACAGAAACCTGTGTTTAAAGAGAGGCCTGGAGATGGAAATTTGGTGTTTGTTCAACACAAAACAGCCTGGGAGCAGGATTCAAACCTACAACCTTACAAGGCTAATCCTCTTACCTCAAGGCAACAGTCTGCCCCCTTCCTCTTCCAAGTGGAATTTCAACGTGCTTGTGCTTTGTGAGAGAGGGTGAAGTGTAGGGCAACATCAAACTATTATGCTTCTTAAAAATGAATACAATAA
>NW_007594045.1:0-487 GCF_000523025.1 Cynoglossus semilaevis | reverse complement strand
TTTAGCGCAGCCTGTGTAAAAACAACACGCTGTGTGTGACCGGCCTCGAAAGGTTTGTACATGTGCAGTCACACGTGCACAAAACTGAATACATGACATACAAATGTGAGGCGTTTTTAATTAAACGTGCCACAAATAACAGTCAAAGCTGGAGATGATTTAGAATGTGTGAGGCCACTGGAGCTCCTTTATTACCATGTTATTCTAGGATCCACATGCAACGCTGCAGCAGCTGAGGGAAGGAGGAGAAATAAGTGAATGTCACACATATTGCAGTTTTATTTGTCCGGGGCCATAATATTTCCGGACAGACACCTTAGGGGTCCTGACACTCAGATAAAATGAAATAAAAATTATTTTTTTAAATAACAACATTAGTTGATGTTTATTTTAGAATTCAGTCACGGGCCAGATTGGAGGATTTGGCAGCCCTGATTAGGTCCACGGGCCGCCAGTTGATGATTGCTGCTAAATACCTTTTCTCTAC
>NW_007594044.1:0-487 GCF_000523025.1 Cynoglossus semilaevis | reverse complement strand
TATATATGTATATTAATATATATATTTTATTTATGTATTTTATTTTTTGCAGCAACTCCACTTCTTTTCTTTCCTTTCAGCCAACGTTGGTCACTTAGGGCTGTGTGGGTGACAGATTGTGACAATGCAGACAAAGCAATGTTTAGTGGCTGCCAGGCTGCTCTTTGCCGACTCAGCTGCATCTGTAAGGCAGAGTGTTTGTGAAGAGCCATTTTATTACAAACAGGCTATTGGCTTGGAAATACTAAGTGTTAACAGCCAAGCTGCTGATGGCGTGGGGATAATACTGTTGTGATGGAGGTAGGCCATAATAATCACTGTAGTGATACAGATGATAAGCTTATTATTTACATCCATTGTAACTGATCATTGCGTTTGGTAGATTGGCTCATTTGGATGTTTTGCAGTGGAGATGGGAAGAGGAACAGGGCAGGAAAAATAGCCCGTGTTGTAATGACCACCATGGAATTAGAGGGAAAATCAATAC
>NW_007594043.1:0-487 GCF_000523025.1 Cynoglossus semilaevis | reverse complement strand
TCTTACCTCACTCTCTCTCATACAGAAACATCTGTCCGTCCACGGTTACGACGACCTGAAGGACAGCCGTCCAAACAGCATGGCCTCCAACGCCTCCTTCTACTCCACCCGTGAAGATTTCGAGTCATTGTCCCCCGCCCTGTGCAACACATCTGCAGTGGAGAAGGAAGATGGATCAATGAGGGACTCTGTCCAACATGAGAATGAAGAAGGTGAGACGGGGAGAGAAGACGGTAAAGAGGAGATCAGGCTGCTGAGGCAAGCTCTCGAGAGCGTTCAGATCAAACTGCTGGAAACCAGGAAGGAAAATCGCTCACTGCAGGCTCAGCTGAAGCCTGAGAGGAGCAGAGAGAGAGAGGAGGACGTGAGGGAGAAGGTGAGAGAAGAAGAGCTGATGGAGAGTCTGGCTGAGCTGCAGGCCAAACTGACGGAAACCCAGGAGAGGTACCATCGATCCATGGAGGAGGTGGAAGAGCTGAAGGCACAC
>NW_007594042.1:0-488 GCF_000523025.1 Cynoglossus semilaevis | reverse complement strand
TACCGAGTCATAAAAGTGTATTTTTAACACGCTGTGGTAAATCGTTCTATTTCCCACCACCACAGGTTTTTATTTACGTCATTGTTGGTTTAACTAAGTGTTCTTTGTTTTTATGTGTGCTTTTATCTCTAGGCGGAAGGGTTCAAACTATGTGCACATCTACTGCTGTGTCTTCAGTCTCAGTGTGTGACGTAATGCTGCGTGTGTTGCAGGAAATCGTTGCTGCCACTAATGTAAATGTCAGAGCTCTGCACACAGACCCTCATGTATGAGCTCATTTTTTATTGTTACTAGAAAGTACGGTTTTGCAGGATTGAAGGAAACTACGATTCAGATTCAGAAATGTTCCCTTTTCATCATTTATTTTATTTCGTGTTTAAATTGAACTCATAACACGACTGGTTCATAACTTCCCATCCAGACTGATAACTTGAGCCCTGATCTGATAATTCTACCTGGAGACGTTTTCACATTCACACGTCGTACAT
>NW_007594041.1:0-488 GCF_000523025.1 Cynoglossus semilaevis | reverse complement strand
TTTTTTTTTTCATTTGTTTGTTTAAAAGATGATTGTTTTAACTGATTCTGTTGTTTTAAAACATGAACTTGCACTGGACGGTTGACGAGAACATTGTCCTACAATCCTACAGAATAAACATTGACTGCTGTATCACTGATACAGTGCATTAATCAATTTCATGCTTTCCTTTTGTCATCAATTTTGTTCTACAAAAATCATATATACATAAAATTCATACAGTTCACATTTTTCTCCCAGGTCAGCTGTACATTTCTTCCCTAATCTCTTCTAAATTTTATTAATGTCATCCTTATGTCAGTTGTGCAAAAGTGGTGGTTATTTCTCTGTGACTTCAGCAAGTATTTCACCAACACAAAATGTAATGAAAACAATTCACATTGAGGCCTGACAGTTCACTGAGCTGCAGCACAAACAAGTGTGTGTTGTATGTAATGCATTTTATTGAAAATATTAATTCAATGGACTTTTCATTTTAAAATGTACAA
>NW_007594040.1:0-488 GCF_000523025.1 Cynoglossus semilaevis | reverse complement strand
GGGAGGGTGGGTGGGGGGGCAGTGGAGGAGGTTTGGGGTAAACATGCAGCTAAGAAAGAAGAGAGAAACAAAACGGACTGAAAAGAGCGAGACGTAGTGGTCGCTGAGTGACCTTGTCGTCCCGAGGATGGAGTGGAAATTGCAATGCAGCAAAGAGCGCCAAGTGTCCTGCCAAAAAGAGACTCTCCAAAAATTACCTCCCATGGCATGATTGAGTAAGTTGTTTTAACTTAAGGGGAACATATACCAGTCAAATGGGAAGTGGAGAAATACGACTTTGTTCTAAGAGAAAAGGAGAACTCTATAATTCACGGGGCACCGTGATAAAGAACCTCTTATTATGGACCATTTAACTGAGGGAGTCGCTGTGCTCTCCGCAGTAGCGTTCTGTGAAGCACAGCAGAAATAGTAAAGTAATGATTCCTATTATAAATCGAGCGCAAATAGTTTGAGATTGTGAGAAACGTAGAATGTGTTGGAGTGGAGGG
>NW_007594039.1:0-488 GCF_000523025.1 Cynoglossus semilaevis | reverse complement strand
TCGGATCACACGAGATATCAGGTGAAAGCTTGCTTGAAAGATTGGCCTTCCGTACTCTTCATCCCATAGACTTCCAGGTGCTTCCCCCTTTGACCTGTACACTCCAGCTAATACCAGAATTCCAATGGAAGCATGCAAGTCAGTCTGATTCCCTCCAAGTTGGTCATTTCCAGTATAATCTTCTCTATTGGTGGGGATATGAATAGCTGAAACTCTGATTGAATATCATCAACTTGTGTGACAGCAAATCTTGTAGGACTGGGAGTCATCTTGATAACATTGGAAGATGACAGTCTACCTCAGCTTTGGTGTGGTGATGTTGACAAAGAGATGGCATGAAAAAAGTTACAAGGACAAGGGAGAGAAAGTCCCTCCTCGACACACATGTGGGTCTCTGGCATTTAAACTACAACTAACTGGGCAGTCAAAATAAAGTACAACAAACAGGCATGTTTATTTTGGATCTTGTTGTGGTAAGGTTTTACCAC
>NW_007594038.1:0-488 GCF_000523025.1 Cynoglossus semilaevis | reverse complement strand
GACACAGACACAGTACAAGTAGTTTGAGTATGAATAGTGATTCTTACTGACAGTTGGAAAAGAATTTTAATCAGGTTGGTTGATCATTAAGTTTTACCAAAATTGGACTGTGAACAATTATTAACTATTATAGGAGAAAAACAACCAACCAATTCCACCAAAAAAGGTTAGAATGTTTATAGTTAGGAGGCATTTTATTTTATAGCACCGTTGTATGTAGCAAGCAGATAGGGAGGGAAATTAACAAGTTTAAAACCTGTTGAACCTGGAAAGAGAGGTACACAAATGGTGGGATAAAGCAGTCAGATAATCGGCTTCAAAAATAGATATTCAGAATGTTGTGTATGTCCGTGGCAATGAGTTCCAATGCAGAGGAGCTGAAGGCTCGTCAGAGTTGTAACATAGTGTAATGTAATAAGGTGAATGATGTCACCTGCTGAAAAGTTACTGAAATAGAATCGAACTAACTAAATTCTGAAAGTAGTAAG
>NW_007594037.1:0-488 GCF_000523025.1 Cynoglossus semilaevis | reverse complement strand
CTCAACATATGCATTCACAAAGATAGCACTGTTCTTCTCCTTACTGTCTATTTCGAAGTTCCCTGCACTTCCTGATTCATTACCCTGACCTTCGCACCTAACCTTCTTTTGAATACTTGCTTGGAGTTTGTTTTTTTTTGTAATCCCTCCTCAGGGCAGATGTCACACTTTCCTGACTTATAGACGCATCTATAAACTCTCTGCACACTTGTTTCAACCCTTCATTAAGTGGCCTGGATTGAAACGCTAAATGGGGCCAGTTTTGGTCCACAGGCTGTATGTTTGACATCCCTGCCCTACGTAGTCCCTCAGTCCCTCAGTTCCTACTCTAGTCTCTAAACTCCTGCCTTTTATTTGCCTTTTAAGTGGTGAGAATTGATCCCAAAGTGTCGGACAAAGTTCTTGATTAATATCACAGCTGTATGGAATATATTTAGATAAATGTATTCCTGGTGAGATCCTTTTAATTAATTGTATTATTATTTTCC
>NW_007594036.1:0-488 GCF_000523025.1 Cynoglossus semilaevis | reverse complement strand
CGAGAGTAAATATGTGGTATTTAATTAAAACAAAAAAATAATAATCACGTTTATGGACATTGACACTAAACCGCCAACCTCTTGACCCTAAACCTGACCAGTACAAATGTATGCTTGAACTTAATCCTTCCTCCAACTAATTCTAACTCCAAACTGAATCTTAAACCTTTGATACAGACAAACGGGACCCCACTAATATAGCTATACCGGACAGAACACAAACAAAACAATGAGCTAAACAAAAAGAAAACCAACACGACACACATGCCCCCTGGTGGCGATTCAACCAAAGAGCGTTTCATGTCCCGTAGACGACAGTTGATTGTAAATCTAAGATATTAAAAGGACAGAAATGTGGAAGTAATCATTTATGTGGATAAGTTAGACCCAAATGGATTGGTTTCCGGAGTAGAATAAGAAAATAAGACCACACCAAGAGATTATCGATACATTGTTTCCCAATTGTGCAAATTAAGTACACAGGAAAA
>NW_007594035.1:0-488 GCF_000523025.1 Cynoglossus semilaevis | reverse complement strand
CCCCCCCCCCAACTCCTCTTAGAGGCAATTGTTAAAATACACTGTTTTGTTGAGCTGATCCTTAAAGTAATTACACTGTAATCTCTGACATCAGGGGACAAATATTACACACCTCCATCAGGCAGGAAAAGTCAACTTCAAAGTCACTCCTTCAACCTTCAACCTTCAGTTGATGTTTTTTCTTTCAACTCTAATTCTAGAGTTTACCACAACTGAACGCCAGGGTTCCTGCTTCGTTCTGCGAGGTCTACGTGTGAACTCACTGATGAAGGTGGAAGTCTACGAACCACTGCTTTGCACTATAATTTAAATATGGGTGTGAGCGTGTGTGTGTGTATATACAAATATATAAGTAACTAGTGCCACACAGATATTCCCAGGTTTGACCAAGAACAAATAGCCTAATAATTTGGTTAAAGGTAGTAAACGCTGAATCAGTTGAATCACTACTACTGAACATCGCAGGACGTGTTATGAATTTGTCTGAT
>NW_007594034.1:0-488 GCF_000523025.1 Cynoglossus semilaevis | reverse complement strand
CTGTTCAGCTCAGTATCAAATCCCAACACCAGGCTACATGGTTATACATGGCAGTTCAGCCCAGTTTGATATAAAACACAGTTTTGTTCAGTATGTACCGTAGGACTTTGTCAGTTTTTCGGGGACCTGGGCTGGAACCACATGAAGAGGATGATGATGTTATGATGTTTCCACAGTGACTCAGCCTGTGTGTCACTCTCTCCTCTTCAGTCCAACATGAAGAGTATGGAGCAGGAGCTGCGCTGCCCCCTGTGTGAGGAGCTGGTGAAGCAGCCCGTGCTCCTGCCGTGTCTCCACAGCGTGTGTCTGCTGTGTGCGGTGGAGGTGCTGGTACGGCGGGGTTATCCTCCCCCCGACCTCCCTCCTGAGCCGCACTCCCCGGCCTCCACACCCAACACCCGATCGCCACGACAGGCTCGCCGACCTGCGCCAAGGACGCCGGAGCGTCTGGACCACGTCCTGAGGACAGGTACGGGGACGAGGACGAG
>NW_007594033.1:0-488 GCF_000523025.1 Cynoglossus semilaevis | reverse complement strand
ATATATACATATATGTATATATATGAACATATATACATGTGTATATACAGTATGTACATAAATATACATATGTATATATATATGTACATATATACATACGTATATATATATCTATGTATGTACATATATATATACATATGTATATATTTACATATATATGTATAGTATATGTGTATATATTACCAAAAAAAAAAGTTTGAATCCATTTTCACACCACAGTAAATCCAGCAGATTGATGTGTTCGCTCCGTTGTTAGCGTCAGCGTGAACGCTAGTTGTGAACGGTTGTTTGTCGCTGTGCTCATCACAGTCGAATCTCGTTCACTACAACACGTCAGCACAGACGTGGCTCACAGACCGAATTAACCCTTTAAGGTCGGACAGTTTGACTCAGACTCACTCCCCCTGGTGGTCACACCTACAGACCTGAAGTCCTACACCTGGTGTGTTGTTGTATGTACCACTGTAGTAATGTGTTCTATGCCCCCC
>NW_007594032.1:0-488 GCF_000523025.1 Cynoglossus semilaevis | reverse complement strand
TGGAAACATTTCAGCTGCTGCTCGCTGAGATTCCGGCTCTTTGAGAGCTGCATCTGTCAGAAGTTCTTCTGTGTGCGGCTTCATCACAGTAACTTGTGACAGTGTGTTGGAAGAGCCTCACTCTGCTCGTGGTTCACACCCGACAGGCTGTGACGTCTTTGACACCATGAAGCACTCACACTGACCAAAATACACCTCCTCTGTAGCACAAGACGCTCAACTCTTCCCGTGTCTGTTGTCGTCGCGGCTGACGTCAAATCTTTGCCTCGTGTCCTCGAGACTGTCGTCTCTCGTCTGCTGCTATCAGACGTGACAGGATCAAACAGGATCGGCCTGGCCCTCCGCACAGCCCCGTCCTCCCTGGGTGCTAGAGCTAACAATAGCTCTGAAGCTACATTAACATGTGTGAGAGGTTGGAAAGACCAGCAACCATTAATAAACGCCGGGATCAATTAATACCTTAGCATCTTAGCTCAGTTGTCTGTATC
>NW_007594031.1:0-488 GCF_000523025.1 Cynoglossus semilaevis | reverse complement strand
GGTCAAAGGTACGTGGTTCTTCTATTTCACACAATGGTTTCATTAAAATATATTTTTTCCCAGTTTACTGAAGTTCAAGTGAAATAATGGGACCATGAATCATTCTTAGAAAAAAGATTCAAAAGTTACTGTTAATCTGCAAGCAAAACTTAAAGCGACTTGCTTTTTCAACTTTTTCAGTTATGAGTTCCTCTGTTTACTTTTTCCACAGTTTTCAAAGTAAAGATAAGATCAATAAATGGTATAAAGTGATTTGTACAGCTGGCCCCTAAAGAAAACATCCTGCAGTGACAGCAATCATTGATTAAACACTGCATTACACTTCCAACACACTGCCAAATCCATACCTCATTTATTACACTCAGCCTTACTACGTCACATTCACACCTCAGGTCATTGGGTTGAAAAGCATGCTCTAATATTAGTAAAAATGTTCATTTTGATGCTAATATTAATTATATGAAATATTTGGATGTGAAGAAACATTT
>NW_007594030.1:0-488 GCF_000523025.1 Cynoglossus semilaevis | reverse complement strand
GTAAAATCTGAGAAGTTTTGAATTTTTACTTCTTAAAACCTCCTTAAAACATTCCAATTTTGACATCACCTATTTGTTGTTCCCAGTTCTCCTTCGACTGAAGCAGACGACAAGATTTTTGGACCAGAGTTTGTTTGGGTTCTGCTTGTGTCTGATTCAGTCCCACGGTCCAAATACATCAAGTTGCACGAGGTCGAATGATTTTCCAAGGAAACCTGTAACCGTACTCTCTGTGGATGTAAGACGGAGGATCCTTCGACTCTAAGTGTGTTTTGGCCGAACAGTTGTCACATTAAGACCATCAGACGATGCATTAACATAAAACATGGTGAACATGGTCTTGAGGCTTCACTTTGAAACCCAAAGTCCAACTTTTTGCCACTAAATTGGTCTTTGATATGTGATCCATATTGTGACGTCCTAGTAGTATCTGAGGAGATGCTGTAAAACACTTTGTCACCTGTGAGCGGGAGTGTGTCGTGTGTGTG
>NW_007594029.1:0-488 GCF_000523025.1 Cynoglossus semilaevis | reverse complement strand
TATATATTTATAGATATTTATAGCCCTAATATCAAGTGCTGTGTTATTAATATCTCCTCCAAACGAAAACATCAAGAAGCTCATTTTTAGTTCCGTCTCCTTTGAACCAAACGACGGCAGAACCCTTTGTTGTTGAAGCCACAGAACGTCAGTTGTTAAATTTAACTGCTCCTTCACAGGAAGGGTAAAAATATCCTCAGAAACTCACCTTCACACCTCCTCGCTTCGCTGAGCTCTTTAGCAGGACGGTGTTCCAGCGAGCGATCAGTCAGAAACCAGAAACACGATTGTCATCAATAATGACTGAGAGCAGACGGAGTTCAGGTGAAGAACTAGAACAAAGGCTTAGAGGGAATTGACAAAGTCTCAGGGTCGTGGCATCAGGAACAGGACCTCAGACCAGCAGCCAATCAGCTTCCAGGAAAAGGCTGCTCTGAAGGTGAGGCGTGGTCAGGTCAGTCAGACTGTGGAAATAAAATAAAAAAAAA
>NW_007594028.1:0-488 GCF_000523025.1 Cynoglossus semilaevis | reverse complement strand
CCGTCATCATCATCGTCATCGATATATTGACAGTATCAGGAATACTGATACTGATCAGTACAGGAATCACGTACATCTACCTATATATGTAGATATATCGATATCTATCAGTATATAAATATATATTGATACATATTTACTGATTCATCTACTTATCGTTTTATCTTTACCTCCTCTATTTATGTTTGTTTTGTCTGTTTATCTGTTATATATCAATATATGTATGTATTGATATATAAATACATCTACATATATTTATGTATGTATGTATATATTAATAGAAATACAAAGATCAATAGATGGAAGTCAAAATGGAAACTGAAGGAGATGGAAAGAAATATATTCATCTATCTATATGTTATGGCTATATATGGATATATATTGACATATATATGGATATATTTATATTTACTGATGTATTGTATGTGATAATTCAATGATGGTTGAACTTTTTTTGTTTTTTTGTTTCTCACAGAAGACGTTCTGTT
>NW_007594027.1:0-488 GCF_000523025.1 Cynoglossus semilaevis | reverse complement strand
TCGCTGCCTTTTCAGAACCATCGAGGTTACATTCCAGACAGAGAACACAGGAAATCAAGGTGTCGTCAAAGTCAAGTCAGAATAAAACAAGGGCTCGGTTTAGTGTAAAAGACATTTTCCAAATATAGAAGGAAATGTAAAATACACATATAAACCTGGTGTGGGTGTGAGAGTCATGAAGGGTAGACTAGTCAAATGACAATATAAATGTATATTTACTCATATATAACTAAATATACACATATATGTGTGTTTGTGTGCACATATGTATGTAAATATTATAATATTACATTTCAAACATACTCTGTATATACTATACATATACAGTATATGTAGAATATATATATAAATATATACACTGTATATGTCGGTATTCAATGAATAATATGTATATTTCAATATATATTACATATACATACATATAGATAGATTTATATAAATTTGCATGTAAATATAGATATAAATATATGTAAATATATACATAAATA
>NW_007594026.1:0-488 GCF_000523025.1 Cynoglossus semilaevis | reverse complement strand
TATTTTGTAGAAGAAAACATTTGAAAGAAGCTGAAGGGCACTCTGTCTGTTCAGGCAGAGACGGATTTTACATGGGAAAAAAAAAGTTTAAAAAAAAAAAGAAAATTAATGAAGACAACAGAAGCAAACAACGATCGAGGTTAAAAGAAATTCAACAGCATCATATTAATAATAAGAATCTACAATCATTCGTTTTTGTCATCACTGTAGTTTCACTGCAGCAGGTTTGTCAAAACAGCCTTTAAATATCAACACCAGAAAATCTGTGGAAATACTGTACGTACAGTCGTCCATCGCTGTATCGCGGTTCGGCTGTCGCGATTGCAGATTTTTCGCTGTATTGCGGATTTTTGTGGTAAAAAACATTTTTATAAAATTTCCAATATTTTCAATATTTTCCGTAATAAAAAATTTCATTTTCTAGCCTAAAACAAATGAAACCGTAAAATAATCTGTGCGTACAGGTAAACGAGATTTGTGAAAGTTTC
>NW_007594025.1:0-488 GCF_000523025.1 Cynoglossus semilaevis | reverse complement strand
TCTTTTTTTTGCTTTCATGATTAAAATGATCAAACCACACGTTGTAACGTGACATGTAATAAATTCTCCAACTTGTCAGGTGACGTCAGACCAGTACGTGACGGTGAGGAAAGACGGCAGTCTGCACATCGAGAGAGTCACGCTGGACGATGCAGGAGACTACACCTGTCTGGCAGAGAACGCGGTCGGAGCCACAAATCACACCACTACTGTCAATGTTTATGGTAATTTTAGCTGTGTTCTTTTTCATTTCTTCTTTCAAGAGTCCATGACTTTGGATGAGCGTAAAAAAAAACCCTGTCTTTCTTTTATTTATTTTTGTGATTTCAGTTCTTCCTACTATCCAGTACGGCCCTCAGGTATTCACCACAATCGAAGGAACTCCCATCTCGCTGCCCTGTCGTGCCAGTGGGGTTCCTGCTCCAGAGATCACATGGACCAAGGTCTGGTTGAACTGGATTACTCGATTGTTCATGTGTTCTTTTTCT
>NW_007594024.1:0-488 GCF_000523025.1 Cynoglossus semilaevis | reverse complement strand
TGTGTGTGTGTGTGTGTCTGGCTCTATGATGGTCTGATCACTTAAACCATAATGTTGTCTCCAGGAAGCAGCCTGATTGTCTTACTACATAAAAATTGACATTTCAAACTTTCCTGTCTCAAAGGTTAGGATGGAAATAACAGCAGTTAAAGCAGCTTAATGGATGTACACTCACCGACCACAGGAGGCAGCAGCAGGCCTGTCCAGATCTGCTTGATGCTTCGCGTCAACGATCAATTGAAATTAGCCGAAGAAAAGAAAAGGTGACAGTGAAAATCACCTTTTTGTTCATTAATAATTGATTTTTACTTTTGAATTTTCTCTTCTAAAATTAAGATGAAGCGGTGACTTTGCAGGAAACTTTGTTATTATCTGCACAAAGATTTCTTTTCTCTTGATTGAAACTTTTCAAAGTTTGAAAGAACCCCCGATGAAGGACACGTCTTATAGAATAATTTTGAACATATTGAAGCATTTCGTGTCAGTAA
>NW_007594023.1:0-488 GCF_000523025.1 Cynoglossus semilaevis | reverse complement strand
CACAAGGCTATGGGAATTAATGGGAAACACTGATGTCTTAGTGGTACAATAAAAAAATGTTATGTTTATAAGAATGAAATAAAGAAAGTATAAAGATAAAAAGATGACAAATGGGTTTTGATGCTCCTGAGCCAGAAGATGAAGTTTCTCTTTATTTATGAACCTAATGATTAAGTATCAACTTCACATTCTGACTCAGAGGTAACGTTCTGTGCCTTTCTCTCGTCTCCCCTTTAGCTCAGACCAAGTGTCAAATAATGATCCAGTGTCTTCCACCGGTGGCTAAAATGTTTCTAAATCTCACAGTGTGTGTGGAGTAGAAGTTAACTAAAGTGTTTGAACTGTAATTATTTTTCTCTCTTAATTGCACCGCTCCATTCTTCCTGTCAGGCCAAAACGACCTGTGATTGACGTTTAGCTAAATGAGGCTCCAGGCTCAGATACTGCACAGACTGAGTGGTGATGTTTATGTTTGTTTGTTTGTTTGT
>NW_007594022.1:0-488 GCF_000523025.1 Cynoglossus semilaevis | reverse complement strand
GGAAATTTGGTTATTGTCACATTAAAACCAAAAAAAAAAACAACTCTGTAATCTTCTAACTTTCTCTGACGTGCAGAACCTCTTAACCCTTAGACACAACTACATTTGGAACCAGATTGTCTAGATCCAGGGTTTTTGGTTTACGACTCACACACGGCCTAATTAGATGTGAAGTGGGCAGGACCAGTACAATTGTAACATAATTACCTTAAATAACTACAAGTGCATGTTCCTCCTGCCTTCTTTACCTGCATGTACAAGTATATTAGAAATATTCATATTTAATGACTTATAATTTGACAAGCGGGCCGGATTGAACGCCCAAGCGGATATGTTTTGGCCCATAGACCATATGTTTGACACCCCTGGCTTAGATGATGTTCTATCCACGGAAGCTAAAGACTACATTAGATAATAGTTTCTACTTTTATTTTGTACTAAACTTTTCCAGGTGCAGTTGTGTTCCTACAGTGAGATCCAAACATTTC
>NW_007594021.1:0-488 GCF_000523025.1 Cynoglossus semilaevis | reverse complement strand
TATTATGAGAGGTGCAAAAAAATAACACTACTTACACGCAAGACAAACTAAAACTCCCTTTTTTCAATAACATAACATCTATTTATTAGTAGTCTTGTTCTTTTGACTCTCATTATTGAGGATTTATGTCTCTGGGTGCTCATTTAAACTCACTGATATTATTGTCCTAATGTAATAATACATTTTACAGCACACTTGTTATTGGCCTCCGGGCTGTGAAGTTTCATTAAGACAACAAAAGCCAGTCGATCATTAAACACTTCACTGTAAACGTGGTGCTGTTGGAGTTTCACTTGTATTCATTTGAGAGGTTTAGTATCTTTTGTATAGAACAACAAACATACAGATAGATGGTACTCTGTGCTGCCCCTGTTAACAGACAGCAGAGATCTCAAACTCCTCTTACTGAGGTCACATTGACCCATGGAATACTCAGTTGTACTTGCTGTTTGTATTGTAGTGCTATACAATATTTATGTTAAAAAAAA
>NW_007594020.1:0-488 GCF_000523025.1 Cynoglossus semilaevis | reverse complement strand
ATGTTGGTGGTAGAGATGGAAAACAATCAAACAGGCAAAAATGGCAAAAAAAAGAACTGTGTAGAAGTGTAGAAAAAAAAACACAACATGGAAGTCTAGAAAGAAGAAGCAAAGAAAAAAGGAAAAATCAACAAAAAAATATAAAATATATCTAGGAAACATACTGTTGATGAGACTAGAAACCAAGTGCTAGAAAACCTAGATTAAGGATAGATCCAGGAACATGATTGACATAGGAGGTACGGAAACAAGACCCAAAAACACACAAATGATGAATGAAGTTCTGAAGAACCAAAATGTGACCCGAGTTATGAATCAGGTTTGTGAAGAAACATTAATGATATGTTGTGATATGTAACATCAATAGTTTGATATAAAAGAGGTCATACACACACAGTAAAACAAAAAAATAAACATTACAATAAAAAAAAAAAGAAATAGCAATCAGTTTGTTTAATTCGTTACCTGGGAATAAAATACTGAAACAT
>NW_007594019.1:0-488 GCF_000523025.1 Cynoglossus semilaevis | reverse complement strand
CAGGCCGCCCTGGCCAAACACAAGGAGGAGAAGATGGCGCTGCCCATGCCCACCAAGAGGCGCTCCACCTACGTCCAGTCTCCTATTCAAACCCGTACACCTCCAGGTAAAGGACAGAGGACGACGGTGCGGTCGTGTCAGACGTCCGTGGCGTTTTAATAAAGTTTAAGTTTCAGATCTTCCCTCCTCATTGTCTCTGTCTGTCTTTGTAGACTCCTCATCGGGCTCTGAAGACGAGACATCTGCACGCAGACAGTCTTCGGTGGTCGCTCCACAGTCTTTGGTCAGTCCCACCCTGCAGAGCCCGGACTCTGGCAACAGCCGCTCCACCCAGGGCTCCTCCACCTCCTCGTCGGCCTCTTCTACCCTGTCCCACGGAGACACTAAACCTCAGCCTCAGAGCCAAGCTCAGCCTCAGCCCCAGTACAAACCGCAGTATCATCCCCTCTATCAGCCTCAGTACCAACCACAGCCTCAGCAGCAGCAGC
>NW_007594018.1:0-488 GCF_000523025.1 Cynoglossus semilaevis | reverse complement strand
AAAAAATATTTGCAATATATCACATTTTAAAAAATGGGTTTTACACGGCACACCAAAAGATCTCTCACGGTACACTGGTGTGCTACGACACAGAGGTTGGGAATCATGGAGATAGAGCCTCATCTTTCTGCCCCGTGACATCTTATCACTACAAATACTACTGTTTTGTTTTTCTTTTTTTCTGCAGGCACCAGGTTATGTTTCTACATATCAAAAACAAATACCAGTTTACTCAATTAAAAACCTTCTGCCCTACACCACCTACAAAGCAGCTGTGGCCTGCAGGGGCAGTGTCTGGAGTGAATGGAGCTCTGATGTCACCGTAAGGACACGGGACAAAGGTAATCATTCATCCATTGAGTAAAACACAGCTGTAAAATTGGGTGCCCCTCATTTTGAGAACCACCTTCTTAATGTTTACTTTTTTGTCTTCTACCAGTACCCTACAGGTCCCCAGAAGTTTTTTACCAAACGGAGAAGACACTTTC
>NW_007594017.1:0-488 GCF_000523025.1 Cynoglossus semilaevis | reverse complement strand
ACACCTTGCCCTGAGTGTATTACTGGCTGTTGCATCAGTGACTATGCAGCAGCACTTACTGTATGTAGAATGTAATGAAGTTCTGAGTGCACGGTGGATACAGGCACAACTCCCGCTCCGGGAAGTGACGGCTGAATGAATGGTGCCCACGTTTCTGAATTTTAAATCTTCCAGGCTGCGATCACAGATTCATAGTTATGTAAAGGACAACTTGCAGAGTCTGTATCAAAACAATTTCACGCCGCAGCAGCGGGGTGAAGTGAGCAGGCGGGAAACCCTTAAAATAGAACACCTGCTGCTGAACGTATCACTTTTTGGGACAAATATCGAGGGATTATGGCACAAAATGAACCTGTGTAGGAGTGACATGTTTGGAAGCTGTGGCTATTTTAAAAATATGATGAAAAATAAAGATGGAGTTAAGGTCAATAATTTCAACCTTCCCATTACATCACCTTCGTCTTAGGCGCAAAAGGTTCGAGGTTAAA
>NW_007594016.1:0-488 GCF_000523025.1 Cynoglossus semilaevis | reverse complement strand
TCCCGCCCCAACACACACACAGGCTCTTTATAAATAAACCTTTTTCACTGCCTGACTGCCAAACTCTACTCTGCAAATTAACTAAAACGTTTACTGCACAAATCAGCAGTTGACATGAAAATCCAAGTTGTGTCACTGCAGAGTTCTCATATTTTTTATTCAGATTAACAAATGTTACACTAAAACGTCCAAATACCTTTGAAATTTGATCTAAAGCTTTGAGAGGAATGACTTTGGAGTCTCTTGGTCAGAGACACTTTTTTTTTTTAATTACAAATCTATGTTCAGAGAGTCAAATCCTCTGTTCAGTCAAATTATATGTTGTATAATCACAACATGTGAATAATGTTAGACTAAACGCAAACAGATACTTAAAAGAAAAAAAATAATGGATCTGTCCCAGTTTTTGAAATCCACAAAATCATGTTTTTTAGCCAACGCTAATGACGAGCTGTGACACAAATCTAAAGCAGACACAGTTACAGCAC
>NW_007594015.1:0-488 GCF_000523025.1 Cynoglossus semilaevis | reverse complement strand
CTTCGACTTCAGGTTATAAACCCAACTTGCGTCAGTCTCGCCTCAATAAACGCTGGACAGAAACTCTGTCTACAGCTGACAAGAGGACTGACACGTTTGCCGAACAGATTGTGAGACTGAGATTGTTGAGGACTTCGACCAAGGTTTCGAAGTCTGAAAACAACCCTCGGTGTGCTACAAGCCAACCAATACGATGCAATGAAGTCCAACTTCAACTCTAGGTAGCTGAAGTAGAACTCTTGCACAATTTTCCATATTAATAACTAAATCTAAATTCAGAATTTACAAATTTATTTTTCTGTTCCAGAAACACGAGAAAAAAAACATTTAGGATTGTTAACTTATTTTATATTGATTAATCAATGATTATTGCATATACTAATTAAAGATTAATTAATCGAATCACTATTAATCAACAGCTACCCTGTCATTAATCAGGTTTAATTTTTTACTTGATTAACACTGATGTGTTTTTGTTTTTTTTTTTT
>NW_007594014.1:0-488 GCF_000523025.1 Cynoglossus semilaevis | reverse complement strand
TGAAGAACCCAAAAATAAAACTCTCAAACAAGATAACCTCATTTCAAATGTCAGCCTGCAGGCCTCAGTAACTCAGTGTGAGTCGAGTTCCTGCGCAGCTACAAGTTAAAGCATTAAGATCACTGCTGGCACCTCAAGGGCGGCCTATAATCATATCAGAGCAGGTTTTTTCCGTCCTTAAAGTCAGTCAGCATTCCGGAGCTGTGGCCGTGACACACATCAGTCCTGCTCTCAGGCACCGTCCCCAAATAAACAACAGCTCTGAACTCAAACCAGCGGAACAGAGAGGAAGCAGGAGCCGTGATGAGGGGAATCAGAACAGACCAAACACCTGCAGCAACCACACACTTTCAAGGTCTGCTTTTTACAGCCTGACGACTGATGATAAACATCTCATCCAAACAACTGTGACATCATGGTGTCAGTTGTATCACAGCGCTTGTTACGTCCTGTAACATCATATCACATCTCCACGCCCATGATGTCAT
>NW_007594013.1:0-488 GCF_000523025.1 Cynoglossus semilaevis | reverse complement strand
TGTTGTTGTTAGAGCACAAACCGACACAAAAAAAACAGACTGATTTAGATGAAAACATTTCAGCAGTAAGAAACTGAATATTTTTCAATGCTCCACAAATTAAAGGTTGGAAAATAAATGAGAAACAAGATCGACAAAGTGGGAGACGAGGCAGGAAAAAACAAGCTGGACTAATGGCTGCCAAGAAAAGAACCCTAACTGAAAGGGAGGTGAGACAAGTGAAGGGAAGAGCTTTTCTTCTGCTCATTCGAGTGTTAATGAATGTTCTTGTAAGCAGAGACAATCCAGAGTCTCATTATCTCCAAAGCCCTGGAAACTACAATGGGTGAGTCGACCACAGAGGTAATGAAATAAGGATGTGGTCGACTCTGATGCCGGGGAGTTTTTATATATATGTGGTGGTCATGAAGCAGATACAGATGGAATCCAGTGCCTGTAACTGGTAATAGGACAACTCAGCTCCTCGTTATCTGATTTTTTTTTTTTTT
>NW_007594012.1:0-488 GCF_000523025.1 Cynoglossus semilaevis | reverse complement strand
AAAAATCAACTTCTCATTACCTCAGTATGTAAATACTGAAAAACACTGTGCTCTAAAATTCTTATGAAACACTCACTGCAGCATTAGGAGTAACCCTGGCATCATAGACCTGAGATTTATGCTCTTGACAAGAGTGCCAGAGTGTGGAGTTATAGGTGACACACTCACTCTGAGGTCATGCTCAGTGTCCAGTTTGTTTCTCTCTTCTGTCTTCAGCTGAACAAGAGCTGAGGAGGAAACGCTGAATGGTGGGAGGAAGGCAAGGGAAGGATACACTCTTCATCACAGTGGTGCACCAGAACTTAACTCTGCAATCTGTTTTTCAGAGTGCGGTCATATGATAACCTTAAACAGCCGACTCTCTCCGTTGCTTGGCAACATTGACACTTCCCATGCTGATTCCAAAAGGGTCACGTAACCAGTCATCATCCCTCTGTTTCTTGGAAGCAGTCAAGAAGTTTATTCGCATATGACAAGATTGTTTTTTT
>NW_007594011.1:0-488 GCF_000523025.1 Cynoglossus semilaevis | reverse complement strand
TTTTTGTTGTTAAATATCAGATCACAAGCTGCAACTCTTCCACATGTGGATTATAAACGGATGGACAGGACTGAGTAGCTCCTGACTTTCTGTGCAGCATTCTTGAAGTCTTCAGAATGACCTTGTAGGACTGGAATAGCAAGTTCTGCCAAATTTTTTCTCCTCACCAGCCACTCCCTGAGGAAGGCAGCCAATAAACAACGAGAAAACTGTTCTCAATAGACTGTATCGGTTTAGTAATAGATAGAAAGCTGGTGTTGGTGGTTTGGAGTTTCCCTTTTTTTTCTTGTTTCAAACTGGCATTAAAGTGTGGGTGTTCAGCGGAGGTCAAGCCAACAGGTATGGACGTTTTTGTTTTTACTCAATCCTGCTGATTTGATACAGGTGGAAAGTAAGATAAATGGAGCGACATATTTTGTTTTTCTTAACACTGGTAGTATCAACGAAGGGTAAGGTGTGTTTTGTTTCTCTTCGTTTGAGGTTGAGGT
>NW_007594010.1:0-488 GCF_000523025.1 Cynoglossus semilaevis | reverse complement strand
AGCTTCTTCTATTTCTGTTTCTTCCCTATGATAATTATTATATTTACTACTAATAATATTAATTATTAATTAATGCCTTATCAGTCATGAAAATTCTAAGACTGGACTCCAGCGCTTCCATCTCCTGGTGCAACCTCAGAAGACACTGTTTGTGACTCATCCGTGTCTGAACGGCCGTAGCATCAATCATCATTACTTATTCACAAAGGTCAAGCTCCTGAGGTGTCCCTGTAATCATGGCGGTGAGTTCGCCTACAGGCAGGGCCGGCCCTCGTTCTATTTCAATATTTATTCAAACCTCGTCTGGATCGTGGTTTTCCTCATCAGTTTATTTAGTCGGGAAAATGTTGGAATACATTTACAGTCATTTTCTTTATCCATCTGTAACGACAGCTGCTAAACCCGAACACCTACAGTGAGACTGTGAGCATGAGTGACCTAAAAAGATATCTATATATAGTTGGAGTGATCCCAGCCACAGGTGAAGA
>NW_007594009.1:0-488 GCF_000523025.1 Cynoglossus semilaevis | reverse complement strand
GAGAGAGTGAGAGAGAGAGAGAGAGAATGAGTAGGAGGGGTACTGTTATATTTTTAGTCTTGTTAAGTCACTTAAGATATTTCTTCACCTTCCTACTGTAGTTAGATTTTATCAGTGTAAAATGTGTACAACTGCTGCAAAACTGCACAAAATTAAAGTTATTTTATGTTGTCATATTTATAATAATATGATACATAAATAATAAAGTGTACATTATTTTTTTATCCTCCTACTGACAGTCATGGTTTACTTTACTACAGCATCATGATTTCCCAACTTTTTAAATTCTGCCTATCAGTGTTTGTACAGTAAAAGAAGAGGCTAAATATTTTTTTTACACATTTGCAGATTTTTATCTTCATACTGTATATCTCAATGACTCAAGTAAAACAAAAATGTGATTTTTGTGGCCATTTAGTTAAGAAAAGAAACATTTCTAAGCAGAAAAGTTAGCTACAAGTCTAGCTATTTTATTTAATGGTAACGGT
>NW_007594008.1:0-488 GCF_000523025.1 Cynoglossus semilaevis | reverse complement strand
ATATATTTTGTATTATTATTGATGCACCGTATTATTCTTTGTTATGCACGTGACCTCCCCCATACACACCTCCCCACTGTTGAAATTTTTTTTTTTTTAATAAAACCCCTTGGTGGTGCAAAAATGTTAGACACACTGCCTTAAGTAATTTTTTTTAATTTGTCATTTCCCTGTTCGCCACTGGTTAATGCTCTGGTTTTCTGTCTGTTCCAGGCGTCACAGAGTGGAAAACTCTCGTTTCCTCATTCAATTTTTTTAGTGATGGCTCGGTTCGCAGTTCTGACACTGACGGGCTGGAGCCTGTGCCGCTCCCTCATTTACCTCTTCAGGACTTACTCTGTCCTCAGTCTGCTCTTCCTCTGCTACCCGTGAGTAACCAACGTGAAGTGTCTGTTAATCACAGCGAGCTCTGCTTCCACCCAGTGGTGAAGTTCAGTTTAATGGGACAAGTTCTGGGATTAAACTGTCAAATGTCCTGACAGATAAAA
>NW_007594007.1:0-488 GCF_000523025.1 Cynoglossus semilaevis | reverse complement strand
TTGTAAATAAATTTGACACGCCAATTACGACAATTAAAGAGGTGAAAAATGAAAAATAAATAAAATAAATAAAAACAAAATATTAAGATGTTTTGGATAACACATCGTTTGTCTAAAACATGAATGGCGATAAACGGTGACTGTGACTTTAAGTTTATATAAATTGTAGCATTTTTGTGTTTATTTATTGTCTTTTTTCAAGTGTATAAATGAACGAACACTGATGTTTAATTTTTTTTTCTTTTCCCAAAACTGGAATAAGTTGGATTTAAATCCTTAGTTCAACATAAAAAAAATAATATTTTTAAAAACATCAATGACATTTTTTAGACCTAAATAAAGGACATGTAGAGAAATATTTTGGTTTATTTTCCTCCATAAAACATTTTTTTAAATGAATTTTAGAGCCCTCATACTATTAACATTTAAAATTCTGTAGAAAATAAGAGAATAATGAACACTGTTCAGTACAATATACTGTAATCCTG
>NW_007594006.1:0-488 GCF_000523025.1 Cynoglossus semilaevis | reverse complement strand
TTTTTTTTTTAAATTTTGCTCTCTATTTCTTTAAATGTACCCTTTATTGACATAAGTAGTTCAGGATAAAATAAAAACGAAGACCTACAGATACTGTGCATGAAGAATCATATGTGGCAATTTGTACCTGGCTTATTAAGTTCTGAACTCTTTACCTCTCCTGGAGGGATTCTTTAATTCCGTATATAATGCGCTGTTTGATGAGCAAGTTAGGGGAAGTTAAAAAACTTGTTTAGTTCTGGAGACTCACAATCCCTTTTGGGAGCACTGATGAGCGCTACCCTCTTTTGTGGCTGGCCAGCTCAAAAATCATGTGATCGTTGAGAAAACGCCCCAGTAAAATAAAAATTCTTCAACAACGTCTGAACAATAGTTATTCTTCTCTGAAATAGCTAAGATAAGTGAATCTTGCTAATGCCCTGCCAATAATGCTTTACTTTGTTGGGGATTTCCTGTGTGCTTTTTACTGCCACCTACTGGGTCTGTTT
>NW_007594005.1:0-488 GCF_000523025.1 Cynoglossus semilaevis | reverse complement strand
AAAAAAAATCGCAGCATTCCTACATTCTGGCATTCCGACATTCCCATGTACAAAAGTAAAATTCTATGTTTGAAGTATTACTAGCAGGATAGCCTGTTATGACGTCACATGACCATAGGGGTCCCAAACGGCAACCCCCAAAAGGCCTGCTACCATTAGCTATACAAGGCTCACCTGTGCTAACTGCTAACAAACGTAAAGTCGCTAAAGGCAATTAAATGGTTCCGCAAGCAGCGTTGGGTTGTGCCTTTTCTTTTGCTCTACATTAGCGTGGATAGCGAGGATGTGTCGAGGGTATCCTTATTTCGAAAATTTGTGTTTCTACCCTTTTCTTGTTTGATCTCTACCCACCACGATAATAATGTCAAACGCCTTCTATATCTATCAGTCCCTTGTTTGAGTACGTGAATATTGTGCAGCTAAAGTGAAGTCCTTTGCGGAGACTATTGCAACAGACAACATCCGATAATTTGTATTTTTTTTTTTTT
>NW_007594004.1:0-488 GCF_000523025.1 Cynoglossus semilaevis | reverse complement strand
GGGGTCCCCTGCTGGACATAAAGAGTCATTAACAAACTAAAATTTAAATTCAACAGTGTTGCTTTAATTGTGACAACAAGTCTGTTGGACTCAATATTGAGTCCAAAAATCACATGTCTCTGATGTCCTGCGCGGTGATAACCGCCTGTGGCTCACAGTGTGGTCAAGCATTAATCATTTATCGATTTTTAATAACCCAGGCTGCAGCTGATTAAGATTTTATCAGATCCTGTCATCACATTACCTCCCCATCATTTACTCTGATTACATTTTCCGTCAACCATTGTTCCAGAAGATTTCTGAAAAGCCAAGTGTCAGACTCCTGCGGTGCATTTTAAATATCTTTGGTCATTTTAATATTCACATATGCTTAAATATCATTACTAGAGCAATGCAACATGAACTTCTCTCTGTCTGGAAGTTTACGACTGTTTATCCAAAAAATAATCTGATTGATCAAAGGGTAGCTGTGGATTATTTATTTTTAT
>NW_007594003.1:0-488 GCF_000523025.1 Cynoglossus semilaevis | reverse complement strand
AATCACAGTAGTATTTGGCCTCAGCCAGTGAAAAATACTTCTCAGTACTCAGATTGCTGACTTTTTACCTCTGATTGTTCTTTGGTTTGAAATGTCTTGTGAGATAGGCTGTTATTTGTCCAACCATACACTAGAGAGCAGCACTAGTTGGAGGTTATAGCTCTGTCACCATAGTTTATCTTCAAGGTTCAGTTCAGTTTTTTAACTTATAATACATAGTATAATTTGAAATATTTCTCATGAACCTATTTTAGAATTTTTATTGTCTGTCTTGAGTACAAAAGAAAATCTATGTTTTGAATTTCTCGTCAACATATCTTTTTGTTTCTTTTGTTGCAGGAGCTGAAAGCACACATACTGCCACTGACAAATGTTGCCTTTGACAAATCGGGATCCAGGTGAGTGACGTCCTCTGACCTCTGTCAGTCTGGTGCCATGGCGTTCCTGTAACAGTATTTCCTCCAGGTTCATAACGGGCAGCTACGACA
>NW_007594002.1:0-488 GCF_000523025.1 Cynoglossus semilaevis | reverse complement strand
TAACTGAAATGAACTTCCATTTACTGGTCGTTATTAAACCTTCTGTGTAAAAGAGAAAATCCTAAGATTAAAATGACGTGGGTTAGGGTTTTATTTTCAATTCACTGAATATTTACTGAGTTAAAGTTCTGCAGATATTCTGTATTTTCCCAGACATCCAGTCCAGGAGTTTCTGCCTCCGCCTTCTACACCAACAAAGTTCCTTTTTGTACAAAATCCTCTCTCATCTCTCTCTGCTGTGTCTTTCTCTCAGATGTACTAAAACTCACCCAGGGCCTGTGGTTCATCTGAGTGACAGCCCAAAAGATGAAGGCAAGGTGAGAAGCCACATAAAAGTTTGCTGCAGCACCACCTCCTGGTTCCCCTCAGCATCAGATCCCTCTTTCACCACAATTATATCCTGACCTTCGTCTACCTTCTATGTCATGTCTGTAATCTCTACGACCCACTGCAGTGTCACTTCTCTGTCTATCATATATATATATTTA
>NW_007594001.1:0-488 GCF_000523025.1 Cynoglossus semilaevis | reverse complement strand
GGACGGGACTCCCAGTGGCTGCGAAGACTCACAGGAAAATAAAAGCTCTTATTCTCCAGTGTGTGGTGTCCAGTAGTGCTTGTGTGTGAAAAACACATTCAGTGCTGAGGAAAAAAAAAAATCTTATACTGCAAGCGGTGCCATAAAGGTGTTTTGGGAGCAGCTGCAGGGATGAGCATTCTGGACGTGAACCAGAAGCCATTAGGAGGATAAAGAGACAGACTAGAGACTGGAGGTTTGTACTGGGTCACCAGCTCGACTGCGACCTGGCCTGCTCAGTTGTTCAATTTCCATCTGTTAGCTACAGCCTCCAAACATCTCCATGTGAGGCTCCAGGGCAGTAAAAAGTCAAAGTGTTTCTTTGATTGCAGCGGTAAACAAAGTCAGACTTTTTTTTTTTAGATTATTGACTCACCTCCTTCTTCACATTTCTCAGCAGGCTTGGCCTTTTTGGCCAGGCGGGGGTCCAGCCATGTGGTGGTCTTGCT
>NW_007594000.1:0-489 GCF_000523025.1 Cynoglossus semilaevis | reverse complement strand
CCATCCATCTATCTATCACAGCCATAGCTGAACTAGTTAATAGAATAGAAATGTGTATTTGTTGACCGAGGAAACATACATTTTGAAATATCGGGGTCTGATCAATAAGCTTACCAATTGCTTGCTCAGGGCTGAGTGCAGATCATTGCTTATGTTCCAGTTATCATGTCACACTGGTGATGTCGTTCAGAGCACGTAACCAAAAGCAGTACAAATAACACCGATAACCTAGGTGTACACAGTTCATGAACATGCACATGCACACACACAAACTACAGGGAGACCAAACAGCCTGGGGCAGCGCTTTCTCTCTAATCTGATATCAAAGACAGCAAAGTTTTCAAAGAGTTTCATATGACAGCTAATTTTGCGCTTAGCCCGCAGAAATGATTTATTGCCATAAATCTCTTCTCACACTTTGCTCAAAGCGTTCTGCTAGCAACCTTTCTGCCTTGCAATATGATTCCTCTCCTCAGAAAAAGAATCTGC
>NW_007593999.1:0-489 GCF_000523025.1 Cynoglossus semilaevis | reverse complement strand
TTTTTATATTTTTATTTGTTTTAATCTCACTTAGACTTGAGGTGTTATTACTGCCACCTACAGGTCGTCTGTCTTTACTCAGTGCTCCTTGTCTTACAGAGGTGTCGCAACCAGAAGAAAAGAATATTGTCAGAAGAACAAATCCCCAAGTCCTTCGAACGGTCAGTTAAAACACACAGCTCTCCCTGTTTTAAATATTGCAATATTTACTCTTAATTGTAATACTGGGAAATTCAAATGTGTTGAATTTGAATTCACAGAGTTCTCTCCTAAACCTACGTTTTTCTAGTAAATTTTTTTGTCACCTCATGATACTACGACTTTATTCACATAAACTTACAATCTATTCTTATAAATTTCACGTCTACTTCTTCATCTTCCTAATTCTAAATTCCGTTGTATCCTCCTGAAGACGTTGTCATCGAGAGGTGACCATGTGATGCTGGAGTCCTTTAATTTCTTTTTTTTTTTAAATATTATATTTCGTAA
>NW_007593998.1:0-489 GCF_000523025.1 Cynoglossus semilaevis | reverse complement strand
TTACTGTTTCTTACCGATCCGGGCCTGGGGAAGGGGATGGCGCCGCTGTAGCGCCCCCACCTCTGCGACGCCTCCCTGTACTCCTTGTACACGCCTTCGAACACCTTCTTGACGTCGCCGATCTGGTACTGGCACACGGCCGACACGTCCACGTCGCCCCTGGGGAACCGGCAGCAGGAACCGACAGTCATTGACGAGCTGAGCTAACGGCGGCACCAGAACCAGGAACCGGGTTCCGGCGCCGGACACTTGTCGTTTCAGGACCACTCACCACTGGGCGTGGAAGATCCCGTAAAAAGTCGTCGCCCTCCAGTCCTGCCCCGGCAGCGTGAAAACTGCCCTCAGGTTGTTGAAGGAGACGTGGCGCTCCGGGAGGGAACACTCCAGACGGGCTTTCTGGAAAGTGGTCCACTTCTTCTGCAGGGTCCTGGTGCCGCCCAGATCCCCCTGAAAGACGGGACATTTCTGGAGTCAAACAGCCCGTTATCG
>NW_007593997.1:0-489 GCF_000523025.1 Cynoglossus semilaevis | reverse complement strand
CTGAGTAGATTAAGACAGGGTTCTTAAAAAAATGCACTTAAAGACACTCTAATGGAGTATTATGCTTCTCATATTTTGTCTAAAAACCTCATTGTACAATTCAATGTGATGTATCAGAAATAGAAATGTTAGTAAAGCAATAGGCATAAATCCTGGCCTTTAATGCTGTTCGTCTGTGTTGCACCAGATAGATGATTGATTCATCCAGAAGATTCTTTGATGATATTATATTACTCACATGAGTCAAATGATTCCTCCCCCCCTTAAAAAAGGGTGCTTCCCACTTCATGAAGTTGCAGCAGGTGTCACCTTTGCGTCCTCTTCTTCAGCCCATAGAGTCAGCTGGCCGTGTGACGTCCTGTGAATAAACAGATATCTTTGGAGAGCTCAGACAGATCACATTCACTCCAGCTTTTCAATTGACTGTCACTTGTGTGGGCGTTGAGCTGTGCTGCCTATGAAGGGATTGGCCAATTTGACGTGATGTTT
>NW_007593996.1:0-489 GCF_000523025.1 Cynoglossus semilaevis | reverse complement strand
TGACTTTGCTGTGTCAGACTTTGTGGACCACCTGTATGGATATCCTGAGGGCAAAGACACTCTACGTGAGACCATCAAGTTCATGTACACGGACTGGGCTGACAAGGAGAACCCAGAGACCCGACGCAAAACCTTGGTGGCTCTGTTCACCGATCACCAGTGGGTCGCGCCAGCAGTGGCAACGGCAGATCTCCACGCCCAGTACGGGTCACCCACTTATTTCTACGCTTTCTACCACCATTGTCAGAGCGACATGAAGCCCAGCTGGGCCGACTCAGCCCATGGAGACGAGGTACCCTACGTGTTTGGAATTCCTATGATTGGCCCCACAGACCTTTTTAACTGCAACTTCTCCAAGAACGACGTGATGCTGAGTGCGGTTGTCATGACCTACTGGACTAACTTTGCCAAAACAGGGTGAGTTCTCAACTATTCCTCTTATTTGTTTCGGTTTTGATGTTCCACCTCGGGCTGTAAACCTATGTTGCT
>NW_007593995.1:0-489 GCF_000523025.1 Cynoglossus semilaevis | reverse complement strand
CCTTACCACTTAAGCAAATCCCAGTTGTTGCCCCCTGTCTTCCCTTAGTAGTACTACAACATATATACAACAAATCATCAGAACACGTCATCCATAGTCCATTTGAGATCAGATCAGTGACAAAGAATCGGTCATCATTTCTGCCCAAACGTCACATCTCTTCCCCTTCAACGACACAATCTTAACTCTGCCGCAGTTCGTATTACCAAACGATTATGTCCTAAAAAAAAGTATCAAACTCACATGACCACGTCCATCAAAGTATCACAATACTTTCTTGTGCAAAACTTGCAACTTCCAACCCAGGAATCAACCACACACAGACACTAGGTGTCGACAAATTTACACCTTAATTTAATAAAAAGATAATTATTTTCAAAATGTATATGTATAATATACGTGTTGAAGCAGGTAACACAAGGTTAAAAGAAAAAAGTGGGGGTTTTTATATGAAAATATGATCAGAAAGCTTTAGTGTCAGTATGAGAT
>NW_007593994.1:0-489 GCF_000523025.1 Cynoglossus semilaevis | reverse complement strand
TTTTAATCTTTCACTTTCCCCTCTGTGCTGACCTGCTGCTGCGTGTTTTCCTTCTGCTCTTTGGCTGGAGTTCATCTCAGGCTAGACAAAAGCCAGACACGTCTCAACTGTCTGTTTGTAACAAAGCAACACAGTGTGACCTCAGCAGACACGTGCTATTTTGTTATTGTGGGATGCTAAATGGTTTTTATTACCACAGAATTGGGTTGATTATGATGTTCATGCGAGTGCAATCATTCTGAACTGACAGGCCCATCAGCTGGAGGAGAAGGAGCGGGAGCTGAAGAAGCGTGACGTTCTCTACAAGGAACATGTGGCGAAACTTGAATCAAAGGTATTCATTTCTTTTCATATTGTGCTTTTTTTTTTTTTTTTTTTTTTAGCCACATAGGTTTCATAAATGGTAAATAAGAAGACCCGAGAAAACACATTATTGTTAATATATAACACATTAATATAACATTTCAGTTGTTCTTAAAGGAACCTGCA
>NW_007593993.1:0-489 GCF_000523025.1 Cynoglossus semilaevis | reverse complement strand
AAAAAAAAAAAAAACCTGTGTAAGGGTTACGCCATTCATATGTGTCTACAGTGGGCCATAACATACTGTACAACAACTGGGGCTCATTATAGAAACATGACTAGCAAGTTAGCCAAAGATGCGAGGGAGAGAAAGAGACGAAGAAAAAGGAGAATGATAACAAGAATCATGGGCAGAGGGCATGTGAGTGAGGTGAGGATTATTACTAACTCTGTATTTGAAGGCAGAAAGAGAGGCTGAAAAACAAGAAAGATGAAGAGAGCAAAAAGGGACCACAGTCCAAAGGCTTGGAGCATGGTGAGTGCAAAGGAGAGCGAGAGACGGAGAGATGGAGAGGGTCGGCCAGAGAGTAAGAAGTGCCTGAAGTTAGCAATAATAATTTATACAAACACACCTCAATAATTCACGTTCCATATCAATGCTGGAGGGAAAATCCAAAATTCACAGAGCATAATTAAATAGAGGTAGAGCACGAAGGCAGGGGGGGGG
>NW_007593992.1:0-489 GCF_000523025.1 Cynoglossus semilaevis | reverse complement strand
CAACAGAACATAAACAGAGTTTTAACAACTCCTTTATAACCAACTCACCTTTCAACATGACAGGACTCTTTAGCTCGTAAAAATCCATAAATTAGCCGCATCGTCGTTTAAGCCGCGGGGTTCAAAGCATGTTAAAAGAAAAGTAGCGTCTTATAGTCCGGGAATTACGGCATATCTAATCCTGTACAAGTGCAACTCTTTTTCCTACAAGAAATAAGGAATGCAATAACGACAATTACCGATTGTACAACCAAAATGATCATCATGACACATTAGCAGCGTTTAACTGACAGGATAGTAGCATCAATGTTAATGCTAATCAATGCTAATTCCTATCATACCTAATACCTATCTTCCTAGGGTTATTGGCCTTTTCATTAGTAAATATTGCATCTGGAGGAAGGACTGGGCAAAAAAAAAAAAATAAAATACAGAAAGGCAGCTGGAAACTTGCTGATGACTAGAGAACAATTAGTTCTTATGAAACAG
>NW_007593991.1:0-489 GCF_000523025.1 Cynoglossus semilaevis | reverse complement strand
AGCCCTGAAAACAATTGAAAACGCTCATGAAGTCGGACAGCAATGTCTAAAAGTTAGCAAAGGGGCTCTATCTATCTATCTATCCATCCATCCATCCATCCATCCATCCATCCATCCATCCATCCATCCATCTATCTATCTATCGTTGGCTAAAAATCAAACAAAAAAATTAAATATATCTAAAAGACAGTTTTGGTGAGCAAGTGAAGCATGAATGTTCTGGCTGGTAAGTTTTATCATAAATGCTTAAACTCGACTCTTAATGGCTAAGATTTAGCGCAAACATAAAACAGGTAATGATGTTAGCTGGCTAAAAGTTTAGAATTTAGTATTTCATTAACAGGTAGCTCCACATTTCGTTTGTTACAGAGACAGATGAATGTTCATTTTATTTAAATAATATAGTAAAATAGTATCAAAGTTAGCAAAATTAGCATCTAACGGCATTTGAAAATTATTGGCATGGTTTGGGGCAACAGCTACGACAAA
>NW_007593990.1:0-489 GCF_000523025.1 Cynoglossus semilaevis | reverse complement strand
AATCCAAAAGAACATTAGCCATTAGCCTAGTCAAATAGTTAAAGGTTTGTCCTGCCATAGCCTTTCATTTCCATGGTCGTAATAATAATGTATTCAATGGAATTATTAGTAATTGTATTGAATAAAGTGAACTTCTGTGGTGATTTTTATTTAAAATACTGAAGACTTTATTCGTCCAACTTAGCTTTGGCTAATGAGTGAAATGCAAAAGCCATGAAGGCCAGGAATGCTCACTTTGCTAGCGTTCAGCCTCCTCTCTGTGACACTGCTGTCCGGTGTTTAGACGACAGACACGGGAGGACACGCTGCCCCTGGACTGAACCTGACACTGGACCCACTCACACACTGAGCTCTGATGAACCACATTTATTTCTACACCCGGCTGCTCTGGTTGCACTCTTACTTCTTACACTCACAGTGAGTGGATTTGTGGCGCGGATGCTAATTTAATGTTAGCGTTAGCTTTAAAAGAGCACGTCTGTGCTAAAA
>NW_007593989.1:0-489 GCF_000523025.1 Cynoglossus semilaevis | reverse complement strand
CAAAAATTTGACCTTTAAAAACACACATGTATTCCAACTTGGTGGACTGTTATTCTTGCCAAATTCTCTTTGTAGGTTCTCCAAATCACCAAGGCCTCAAGTGTCGCTGCATATTTCAAAATTAGTGAGATGTTCGACAAATTCTACGGTGAACTTTTTCAAAGAAACAAACTCCCAGATTCAGGTGAGAGTTAAATAAAAGTATTGAAAGTTCTACTGGAAAAGCAACTGTCCTTGTAACGGCACATTTGTTTCTTGGAAAAGTACTCGGCAAAATCTACGAGTTGCTGGGAGTCCTGGCAGAGGTTCATCCAAGCGAAATGGTCAACAACTCTGACAAGCTGTACAGAGCGTATTTGGGAGAACTTAAAGAACAGGTTTGTTGATGGAATAAGTATCCATTTATGTATCAAGTGTCTATTCTACATTTATACTAGTGAATTATAGAGCGTTTTCCAGTGAAATGAAATACAATAATTTGACCCTAAA
>NW_007593988.1:0-489 GCF_000523025.1 Cynoglossus semilaevis | reverse complement strand
TGATGTGATCCAGAGTCAAAGAGCTGCAAAGACAACACAGTCATTTCAACATCATCATTTCAACATCATCATCATCAGTCCACGTCTTGGATTCCAAAACAAACAAATAATAATTTCATTTTTACTCCACTATCTGGGCGGCTGACGTAGAGCCTTTGTCAGCTTTGAACTCAGCAAACTGTTATTCAAGCGCTCATCTCTCTTCAAGGCCTTAAAGTCACAGACAGTCAAGTCACTTAGCTTTGTTGGACTGCAATCTGTCAACATTCAACAGTAACACAAAACCATCACAGACAGTTGGTTTCAAACTGTACCACTCATTACTCCTAAGATGTACT
Organism: Cynoglossus semilaevis; assembly: GCF_000523025.1. Classification (NCBI taxonomy): domain Eukaryota; kingdom Metazoa; phylum Chordata; class Actinopteri; order Pleuronectiformes; family Cynoglossidae; genus Cynoglossus; species Cynoglossus semilaevis. Next base: position 151 of record NW_007593988.1, on the reverse strand, counting down.
TCAAATAGTCTAAATCCTAGACTGAAGGAAAACATAATTATAAATAAATGGGACTAGTGGACACACTCAAAGTAACCAGACCTACTACTGTGTGTTTTTGGTGTATCTTCTTATAACTTGTATAGAGTTTAACCTTCCTCTGGTGTTCGGG
>NW_007593987.1:0-489 GCF_000523025.1 Cynoglossus semilaevis | reverse complement strand
TCCTAAACTTAACAAATGTGAAATTTTGCGAAACGTCGGAAACGGTCGAAGCCTCTGCCTTGTTCTATTTCCTGCTTTTCGCACCACACGTGCAGATACTTCCCCATTGCATAAAACAGCTTCATTTTACACCCAGAGCCGGAGCTTTAGTTAACTGGGCCTTATTAAAACACAGTTGTGCTCCAGTTCAGGGTCACTGACAGAGTGTTGCCCATAAATAATTTGAGGTTATGCCGTGCTGCTCTCAGCTGGTCAGTTTACAAAACTGGAAGTGATCGATAATCGTCCCCCCTGCGCTTGCCCTACAAACACCTTTAGCCGACGCGGGGTTATTTGCTTAATTGGGAGCTTTTGCCGCTCAAATTCTGACTTATTTGATGCTGATGGCGAAGTCCCGAGAAACCTGCAATCTTCTCGTAAAGTAAATGTATATGTGCATCTTCATTTAAATGCTGGTCAGAACTGTTAGCTAGTCAATTTGACCGCCCC
>NW_007593986.1:0-489 GCF_000523025.1 Cynoglossus semilaevis | reverse complement strand
AGGAGGAGCGAGGATTTCAGTGTTGCATTCAAGGCCGGCGATGAGAAAAGTTTAATTCCCAGTCAATTCTGTCATGTTTTCAGGACTTCCTCTACAGTTGCTAGTTCAAAAAAAGACACTGTCACAGAAGCGTGTGGTGGTTTGACAATGTGCTGACAGCCTGCTGGAAATGTAATCCAAGACGAGACCAGAATCAAGCCAAATCCAAACAAAAGAAGGCGGAAAGAAAGAAGAACAAGAACAAAACGACCTGGAACAGGAATAGAACACAGTCACGCAGTCGTCGAACCAAACTTGTTAAAAAAGGACACGTGGGATGAAAAGGAGTTGACAAAAAAATAAAACTAAAATAAATAAAATGAGACACAAACAGCACGGAGAAAATATGTGGAGTCATAAAAAAAAGGTGTTTGTCTCAGGAGCAGAACAAAGACAGTGCTTTAATCCAGGAGTGGGCTGCTGTTTTTGTTTGGTTTTTTGTTTTTTTTT
>NW_007593985.1:0-489 GCF_000523025.1 Cynoglossus semilaevis | reverse complement strand
TTTTAATTTACCAGATTTGATTTGTGAACTGAACTGCATTAAGTAGGCAGTGCAATGAATCTGAAATAAATAATTAAAAAGCAACTGGTTTTGGAAAAACAAGAAGTCTTTCGCCAAATGTCTATTGAATTCACTCACAAAACCAACCCCCCTTCAACAGCAAAACCATGAATGATTGGAAGGTGGAAGGTTTTGCGTTTTCCTTTTTACAAAATCTATCTATCTATATATTTATATCTCTGTGTCCATATTTGTCTTGGAATTGAAGGATTCCCTCTGCCTGCAGTCCTGAAGTAGAGGAATTACTTTGGGGTTAGGGTTGTTCGGTGTTAACTCAGACATCTCCTCTGTAACCATGTTATCAAGGCCATAAAGCTACGATGGCATCATTTCTGACTCCATTAGATGGCGCCGCAGCGGTAGTTAGCGTAATGTTTTGGCACAACTTTTACACTACAGGGAAGATAAAATTGAACTTTCTGCTTGGGA
>NW_007593984.1:0-489 GCF_000523025.1 Cynoglossus semilaevis | reverse complement strand
AAGTCCTTGAAGTTTATTGAGATGGATAAAAAAATAAGTAAATACCGTAATAATAATAATAATAATTCAATATACTCACAGGGACACTTCATGATTCATAAAAAAAACAAAGGTTAGTCACATTAAAATCACCATAATGAAGACCTTAGGAAATTAAAATGATGTTAATTTGGTGATTTCTGCATTGTTTGAGGTGAATTATACCACTCTGTTCCGGTTCTTTCCGGTTTTTAGCAATGCTGCAACAAGAAAATTAAACTTTGATCTTTGACTTTATTCACTCACAAACGTAGTCAAATTAGCTCCACCGCGTTCTCTGGTTCTCGGTAACGTAGTAGTGTCCCTTATTTTTTATTTACTCCACATGAAATGTTTCGATCACTTGTGAAATCACGATCCTGCAAATGAACGCACAACTACTAACTACTATACTTCTAACAATCTAATTATTTTCACTGAGAAAAAATCGGAAATTCGTCAGACAAAATC
>NW_007593983.1:0-489 GCF_000523025.1 Cynoglossus semilaevis | reverse complement strand
GTATTTGAAATTTAAATGTATTGATATTTTGTTTCAAATTCTTTGATTAACCCATACTTTTCCTCTGGACCCTGCAGAGACCCCGAGTATACCAAACGTGAGTACTGATGACATTCTGCACAGTTTATGGTCAGTTATGTTTTGCCAGTCTGTAATTTAACTGTCTCACTTTCAGAGACCTGGACCTGGATCAGGTGCGGGAAGATACACACCGACACCTAGAGGTCAGTTTTGTGAATTACACCCAGTGATAAACGTCTCTGGCATTATTATATCTCGGTATACAGTACTGTGTTAATAGATTTACATCAATATATAGTGTAGCTGTTAAAATAGTAAAATAAATGTAGGATAAATATAAATTAAGTAAATGGGTGTACATTTTCCATGAATTGTAGCTCGTCCAGAGAAAATTTGTTTCTTTTGGGAACTAAAAGGGTAAAGTTTTTCTGCATTAGTAGGTAGCATTTTACTTTTTTACGCTTTTAA
>NW_007593982.1:0-489 GCF_000523025.1 Cynoglossus semilaevis | reverse complement strand
GGCCATGTTGTGTAAAAAAAGACACGAACAGGTAGACGTACATTATCGATAATGACAACAAAAGACAAGAATATACTTTTTGATTATACTTTTCACGATTATATCACGTTTGGAAACCAGAAATGTTTTAAACATTTCCCAGGTGTGGTGAGATGTCGTCTCTGTGGCAGTCCAGTTATTCTCCCTGCATAGAGATCGACTCCAGCTCTGTGAAGTCCAAGGACCGGCTTCACTCTCCGGCCTGGCTGAAGCAGGAGCACGATGACCTACATGTCATCAAGTGGGAGAGCTTCCAGTCAGGAACGTCTGCAGACTCAGTTCAGGACAACACACCCAGCAGTGCCATGTCAGGTGGAGGGAATATTTAATTTTTTAACAAGTATGGGTTTCGAACCCTTGACCCCCTGTGTGTAAGGAAGGTGTGCTAACACTGTGAAACCACTGAAAAGCTGAGTTTCATCCAAGAACGTCTTACAAAGGCAACATTTA
>NW_007593981.1:0-489 GCF_000523025.1 Cynoglossus semilaevis | reverse complement strand
CTCTGCAGTCCTGTAGTGACTAATGTAGAATCATGAAAAAGAAAGATTTTTTTCAAACACGATATTACAAATCTTCACAAACAAATGTAACATTTTTAGGCAGCTAATTGGTCACCACTGGACTTTTTAATAATTTGTATTTTAATATTAACCCTAAAACGGATATTAAAATTTTTCTATTTGACCAAAAATGATCCGTAGACAGAGATTTTTTTTCTTCAACTTTGAAGTTGCTACCGAGCCAGGGCCAAACCAAACCAGTATTTTTTTTTTTAATCATTCCTCAATTTAAAGAAAGCAGTCCAGTGTGTGTTTTACTGCTTATGGTTTGGTCAGACTGTTGTCATGACAGTGATGACTACTTTTTCTAAGACAGTGCAGGCATCACTGCTGGTTAGTGCTGCTCTTTTATCCGTTCATCCATGTTCAGGCTTATTTTGGGCCTGGTGGAGGTGGGGGGGGGTTAACAAACAAACAAACAAACAAACA
>NW_007593980.1:0-489 GCF_000523025.1 Cynoglossus semilaevis | reverse complement strand
GAACAGATGCCGCGCGGAGTTCGATCTGGAGACAGAAATACGTGGGTGGCTTTTATGAAGGATGTCAGCGGCATCTACATCAACCCCTCTGGCTTCGAGGTGCTGGTCAACCACCAGAGTGTAAACTCGTCTGAGTGGAAGGTGGAGGGTTTGTTTTACAACGGCCAGTACTTCAGCACCGTGGAGGAGCTTCGACTGAAGTACGAGGCTGGTACTGTTAGGAAAATCGTCTACAAAGATTCTCCAAATCCGGGCTCTCTGAAGCCCAGGACCAAGCCTCTCCAAATTGGCCCACAGCTCTTTTACGCAGAGGGAAAACGCTTCAGTGTCAGTCAGAACCAGGTCCTGTACCTGGACTGGAGCTTTGCCTTCGGACTCAGCTCACTGACGGGCATGCGGGTGTTCGACGTGCGCTTTAAGGGTGAGAGGATCGTGTACGAGCTGAGCGTGCAGGAGGCCTTGTCTGTGTACGGATCCATGACGCCTGGG
>NW_007593979.1:0-489 GCF_000523025.1 Cynoglossus semilaevis | reverse complement strand
CCTACAGTGTGTAATATATTTTTTCATTAAATTATTCAAAACTACCAGTTTGACATTATTAGTCATTTTAAGCTAAAACTGCAAATGAAAAGCAGCAGTTGTGTCAGAACACAACCATCACCAGTCAACTGCGGCCTTAATACCTTTCAGCTCCTCACTATAATGTTGAGACATAAAGAATTCCTACAAAGGTATGAGACTGTGCCTCTATAACTGACCTGAAGTGATGCACCCTTTAATTAGTGAAGAATGGGAATTCTATGAAGTGTCGGTGCAGTGTGCTGCTGCTCACAGAGCAGAGGAGAGTTCAGCAGAGCCATGTGTTCCCTCTCTGTTTACAGTGCTTTTATTAGGCATCCTGTGGCACAGGCAGCCTTTTGAAAGGCCGTCTTTATAGGAGCTTTCCTGTTTATGCTCAGGGGTGGGAGGTCAGCACTCACAGCCCTGTGCCGAATATGGTCCATCCTTCTGCATAGGAAAACTCTGTGT
>NW_007593978.1:0-489 GCF_000523025.1 Cynoglossus semilaevis | reverse complement strand
TTATTATTGATAATAATAATAATAATATTCATTATTTAGTAAACTGTTTGTTGATTAAACTTCGATGTGCCATACGTGTTAGCTTTTGTGTAGTGGTGTCAATAAAAGTTTTATTTTAGTTAGTTTTATTTTTTGATGTACCTAAAACAGTGATTTTAAACTCCTGGCCCATGGGCTACTTCAGGCCCGCAAACTCCTCACATTTGGCCTGTGACTGAATCTCAAGAATACTTTTTCCCTTAAATGTATATTCAATAATTTTTTAACTACTAAAATGCTTTGGTTTGTTATTTAAGAATGACAAAAACACAGTTATATTACATAAAACTTATTATTATCCTAAAATATCTCTTTTGGGGTATTTTTTTTAGATAATGAACATTGATGGGACTCTCAGATAAAATTATGGTGCCAGCATGCTTTGCTCAGTTTATATATACTGTACTGTACCTGCCAACCATCGTTTATTTTCTGATTGAAGATGCCAAA
>NW_007593977.1:0-489 GCF_000523025.1 Cynoglossus semilaevis | reverse complement strand
ACACACACACACACACACACGCTGATGACAACAACAGCTGCTCACGTCTCGTCCGACTCCTGGTCGGTTGTCGGCGGGCAGCGGTCACACTGATCCCACATCAAAGCCCGTCCTGTCACACACTCTTTAATGGACCACATGACCCCTGACCTCTGACCTCTGAGGACCTGGTGTTCACATTAAGTCTTTTCCCAGTCGTGGTATTTACTCCGGTCCACGTCCTGACGTTAGTGACCCAGATCAGCCGACTAGTCCACGTGGACACAGACACCCAGGTGCCCACTCCATCTGGCCCACTTCCTTTTACTGAGCAGCCCACAGTGTTGGTGAGGCCACGGGTTCAACTCTGCAATGTCTGCTGGGAAAAAAAAAAAGTCTTTTCACCTTCGACAAAAGACACGTTCACACTGAAGGTCGGTTTAAATCTGTTATGTCGGATTAGAGGGGTCAGAGGTCAAGACTCAAAGGTCAGATTTTTCACAGTACTGA
>NW_007593976.1:0-490 GCF_000523025.1 Cynoglossus semilaevis | reverse complement strand
GAAAATAGACCCGTTCATTGATATTGAACGGTGCGTCTTATGGTCCAACAAATACGGTACTAATTATGACTTCTGCTGTGTTTCAATGTACTATATGAGTCTTTAGGTTTTTTATTAAATGGCTTCAAGGGTGCACTTATACTACGGCCAACTGATCTGTACCCGAATATTCCCCCTCCCCAGCTGGCCCATAGTCACATTACCCGAAAGGCAACCATGCTGAAGTGTGGTAGAAAACCTTGCAGGCCGCAACTTGTAGTTGGTTGAAATTACCAAACTTTGATTCAACCCAAAAGTAAAGTTTTTTCATTTTAAATAAATATATCTGGTGCCGTTATACCTGCCTCGTTTTCAGCTGTGTATATTTGGCTTGTAAAAATAATAATAAAACAAATGCATCGTCCCGACATACAAGTACTCCGAGATACGAGCAAGGCTTCGAGCAAAATTGTTGCTTTGAGAAATGAGTAAAGATTTGAGATACGAGCAC
>NW_007593975.1:0-490 GCF_000523025.1 Cynoglossus semilaevis | reverse complement strand
GACCAGACGCACTCTCTCCCACAGAAAAACCTACAACTTCTTCAGTCAGCAACAGTTGACAAATACAGTATGTTCCCGGTGTAAGACAGTCGGCTCCAGCTGGAAACTACAGTTGGTAACCATTTACTCTCCATCACCCCAGCCCAAAGGAAAACTTTACATTTCCAGCTCCCAGAGTTCCTTCTGTTTTGTTTAGTGGGGAAATGTATCAGTTTGATAAATCGGAAACTTCAAATCTTAAAACCCCAAAACCCCCGCTGAACCTTCTGATTTTATATATGAAGTGTCGGAAAAGTAACCACAGGCCGGTGGCCACTTAGTGTTGACAGCAGCGTCGGAGGCTGTGGAGTCACTATAAAAGATCACGTTTGACCTGAGTGATGATTAGATCCACGACACCTTGACTTCCACACCAGAGGATGTAAACCTGGCTGTGGAGAAGAAGGTCTGGACGACTGTCCCAGTGACACAGATGTAAACAAGTGAAGAA
>NW_007593974.1:0-490 GCF_000523025.1 Cynoglossus semilaevis | reverse complement strand
ATGATATGTTGATTATATTAGTCCTCAGTCAAACTGATGGAAAAACTGAATATAAACAAACCAAAGAATGTATGTCACTAAATATACAGCTATATATCAGACATATATGACATATATTGGACATATATCGGACATATATCAGACATATATCAGAAATACAGCAGACATATATCAGAGATACATGGCATATATCAGAAATATATCAGACATATGACATATCAGACATATGTGACATATATTGGACATATATGACATATATCAGAAATATATATGACATATATGTGACATATATCAGACATATATCAGAAATATATCAGACATATTACATATATCAGACATATATGAGATATATAAGACATATATCAGACATATGTGACATATACCAGACATATATAACATATATTAAACATATATCAAAAATATATCAGCCATATATCAGCCATATATCAGAAATATGTGACACATATTGGACATATATGACATATATCAG
>NW_007593973.1:0-490 GCF_000523025.1 Cynoglossus semilaevis | reverse complement strand
TGATGGAGTGGTCATACTGCTCAGCCAGGATGGCCAGCTTACGGGTCTGCTCATCCTTCAGTCGCTTCAGCACAGCTTTGTGATCCGCCTTGGGTGTGTTCTCCAGCAGGTGGTTGCGTAGAGCTTTGTATTGACGGGTTTGGATCTTACAGGTGTCCTGGAACTGGCGCTTGATCTGAAGCTCTTTGGACTGTAGTAGAGAGAAAAGACAGTTAAAGCAGCAGTTCTTAAAAAAGGTATTTCATCGATGCTGAAAGAAGCACCGTGTTTGAGGATCATCGTTTTTTAGTCACTTGAAATTGAGGTCGATTGTAGTGTCCGTCTTTCCCAACGTTACAGACCTTCAGTGAATGGCGGTCAGTGGAATGTAATTAGACATTACTGTGTTGCGTTTGCTTTAAATCAAAGGTGTGCAAACTTTTTTTAATTTAATTTTAACCTAACTTAAGGCCAGATTATATATTATATACATAGAAATATATATATATAT
>NW_007593972.1:0-490 GCF_000523025.1 Cynoglossus semilaevis | reverse complement strand
ACCCCAAAATGATAGTCCAAGACAGTTCCTGTGATAATACACTGGCAGAAGGAACTGCCCCAGCAATAATTATGTTTTATCCTTGGTTACAGACCTACTTCAAAAAGGTTTGTCTAATTTACTAACTGGTTTGTTTCCAGGCAGCTACTAATCGTTTGGATGACAATGAGGGACAAATTCACCTGACTCAGGTGGAGTAGACCTTCAAGGATGAGAAGCAGATTCTCTGTACACATCACTTACAATGTGGCCTGTAAAACCTCTGTGCTTCGGTGACATATGCGCGGTAAATGTAGACTTGACCCGGAAATCAGTATTACATCCTCTAATTGGACAACTTACAGTACGCCCTTCTACAATATGCTCCTTCAAGTGAGCAATCAGTTCTTGGATGTCTTGACATTGGCGTTCACACAACGCCACTTAACATTTAAAAGTGGTAACAGCCGTACTGACAGTTTCGTTAGCAGATACAACATTATGCTTACGG
>NW_007593971.1:0-490 GCF_000523025.1 Cynoglossus semilaevis | reverse complement strand
ATGTTTTTAGTATGAATGCTGTCTGAGTTTTACAAACTTAAGTTAAACTGAGTTAAACTGATATCCAAGGCCATCATATTGATGTTTTTACTTTTACAAACCTCACTTCACTCATTTCCCAGTAGTAGCTTGACCTCTTGTTAGTTGGAGTCCAGTGAACAAAGGTGGATTTGTTTTTTAATCTACAATCTTGCAGTTTATTTCTGTTGAATGCAACATAATCATTTATTTTATGACTCCAAGTCCAGAGTGGAACGATTTTATGTTGTCTCTGCATTTGATGTAAACTGTGAAGACATAATACTGACGCTATATCTATGCTTTTGTACAGGGCTGCCACTAGCCAAACGAGGTCCTATGCAAGATTTTCAAGTGGAGCCCCACCCATCCACTGAAACCAACTCAAGCCCACCCCTTGTGGAAGTCCATCACAGCAGGTAATATTATCTACTACTATTGCTGTCTTTTGTTAATATAGTTATATTAATTA
>NW_007593970.1:0-490 GCF_000523025.1 Cynoglossus semilaevis | reverse complement strand
ACCCACTTAATTTAAAAAGACAAAAACCCCTCCTGTCACAAACAAAAGAATTGCACAATGAAGAGAGAAGCTGAGTTCAGTTCATAAACAGGCTGCACTTCAGTGTGAGTTTCTTTAAAATACTTTTTTTTGTTCCCAAGTGCATTGTCAAATTGTCTGTCATGTCTATTTATTATTTTAAGGTATTTAATATTTTTAGACACCTGCATTATTTTCAAATAAAACATGTCATTTTCAGTATTTTGTCATGGGAAATTTTAGTGACATTTCAAATTAACATTTTTAGTTGAAATTAGGGATGATGTTAGAGCCATATTTAACATGTAGTCAGGTGTTTGAATGTAACAGAGTCATTTACTCTGAATTTACAGTGTGGAAAAACATTTGTAAAATGTCGGGTGACGCAGCAAAAAAAAAATGTCATGTAAAAATCTGAAAATATTTTTTTATACAAAAATGGTGAAAAAGATGTTGGACTTTGAATAAATCA
>NW_007593969.1:0-490 GCF_000523025.1 Cynoglossus semilaevis | reverse complement strand
ATCATGCATAATCAAGTATAGTGTATTCATTTTAATTTTAATTACATTTTATTTTAATTTTGTATTAATATTATAAACCATAGAATCATATAAATTATTTCACATATATTGGTCTGGTGGTGGTGCTCAGCTTGCTCAAAGGATAATGTGCTACTAATAACACCCAGAGAAAGTATGTGTACTGTACTTGTGTACAGTACTGTAAAATACTTGGTCTGCCAAATGTCTGAGAAAACTGATTCTTGTAGGTAAAAAAAACTTCTAAACAAATAATTTCAACATCAAATGGGCAAAAGGTCAGATATTTGACAGTATTTCATACATTTTCACTGCTTTTGTAGGTGTGCAGCACCACAGAGGAGGGGAGCTCTGGCCCTCACTGACTGTCAACCACCTTTGACTTTGACTTAATTAATTTTGTATAATTCTATGGTTTATTTTTTAAGGTCCTACTTTAATATTATTTTTCTTTAACTGGTCGTTGAGTAAT
>NW_007593968.1:0-490 GCF_000523025.1 Cynoglossus semilaevis | reverse complement strand
ACCTCAGAAATGTTTAAATCCACAGCAAACCTCAATAATTTAGTCAAACTCCAAGGAAACGACAATTTGAAGTGTTCCTACAGGCTCAAGCAGGCATGGGCAAACTAAGGCCTGAGGACCAGATGCGGCCCGTTTGGTCTTTTAATCTGGCCAGCCAAACTTTACCATTCATCCATCCATTTTTATCCGCTTATCCCTTACTGGGTCGCGGGGGCAGCAGTCTCCATGATCGCCACCCAAATCACATTGCACCGTACCAACCCCCCTAAACCTTCCTGCAGGTGGTGAGTCCACTGGAAGGTACCAACCGCCCTAACCGGGATTCCATCTTGCCCTGGGGTTCCACACCAATGACAGAGACATTGCCTCTGGGCCAAAGCACCATACCAAACATATCATTTATCCAAGTTCACAGTGCAGAGGTCACAGTGACCACTAGTTCACTTTCCTTTGCATTGCATCAAATGAACCTTGACTCTCGAATCAAAGT
>NW_007593967.1:0-490 GCF_000523025.1 Cynoglossus semilaevis | reverse complement strand
AAAAAATCAACTTGGCCTCAGAGGTGGTTTTTACTGATCACTGTCTCTTAAAGTAAATGTTGTCTTTTCATAAAGTAAAACTTTGGAGCAGACTGGAATACTGTGGTTGGTATAAAATACTCAGTACTACCAGTACGGGTTAAAAACACTTAGAGATCACAATGAGACACAGATACTCTCGCGCAAATTTTGTACACTTGGTCCTACTGCCTTAGCCTGAATTTGTATTTTTACCAACAACTCAATATAACATTAATATTATTCACTGTATAAACTGTACATTCACACAGGTTCATTTCTATTCGTCTTAATTCTAATTTAAATCTAATGTAAAATCCGATGAGGAAATGGAATTGACCAAACTTTTTTTTGTGAGTTCTGGGCTGTACAGACAGCGCGGACTTGACTTCAGCCCACATGATCCACAGTTGTCCCACACGGTGATGCTGTTTTTCAGTGACGATCATCTGTAACGTACTAAAAACGCTGC
>NW_007593966.1:0-490 GCF_000523025.1 Cynoglossus semilaevis | reverse complement strand
TCCAGTTGCCCTCGATGTAAATATTTTCGGATCAACAGAACTGTTTTTAAATCGTTTCCTCTCCTCTCCTCTCTCCAGTTAAATGAAACAGCCAAGCAGCTAATGGAGATCGACAAACCTCAGCCAGCTAACGTGCCGGGGCCAAGCTCCGAGCCGGCACCTTTGGGCCCCTGCTCCCCCGGCCCCTCGCCGGGCTCCTCTCCGTCCAACGGGAACGGCTCCAGTCACCGACGAGGCGAAGGGAAGAAAAACGCCAAAAAGAGACACTCGTTTACAGCGCTGTCCGTCACCCACAGGGCGGCGCAGCTCAACAACAGGCACAGCATGGAGATCTCCCACCCCGTCCTCATCAGCTCCTCCGACCCCAGAGCTGCCGCACGCATCCAGGTGTGGACACGCCCGCTGTCTCTGTGGTTCAAGTCGCTCCTTAAACCATCAGTAGTTCATCGACAACGTTTAGTAGCATTTTCACTGTTGCATTTTTAATGTT
>NW_007593965.1:0-490 GCF_000523025.1 Cynoglossus semilaevis | reverse complement strand
CACAAACACAATCACACAGGTCTGTGCAAATCCATCGCCTTTAACAAAATGTAGGAATGTCCAAAGAGAGCGAATGGGATTTCTTCAGCTCTGAGGGAATGATCCGTCGATGCAGTGTGAAGAGGACAATCAGTCCAACCGGCGCTCCAGTGTCTCAGCTCACGACACGGCATTAACATCCAGGAGACCAATCACATTGTAAATGCACATAATCACACAGCTCAACAGGACGAGCTGGCCTCTAATCTCTAATTGTTGATTTTCTCCCATCGATCTGACAGATGGCGACAGACGGACAATAGCCGTAATCTGACTGCGATTACGTGGAACTCGGTGGAAACAACATAACTGTAGGAAGTGTTTGACTCACTGATGGTCAGTGAAGCGCAGCACTGCTGCACTGACACCTTCGACATTATAACACTCAGTGATCTGAGATTATCACACCATTAATCCTTAATTCTCTACTATGTTAATCTAAATAAAAAAA
>NW_007593964.1:0-490 GCF_000523025.1 Cynoglossus semilaevis | reverse complement strand
TAAAACCGATTTAAACATAGAGCCGTGGGATTTGAACCTAGACGTCTGTTGAACCAGTCGTCACAGCAAAACTACAGAAAACCCCCGCCTCTGTGCCTGCTGGGCTTCCGCTGTCTGACACGTTACGGGGTAATTCGCTACTTTAGAGGCAATTTACCAGCTACACTCGACAAAAGAGACTCACTCAGGGCCTTAAGCAACGATGTCTTCCTGGACAATTTTGACAGCTCGGAATTGCTGAGGTCGTGCCTCGATAACTGCAACGTGAAAAACATGACAAATCCTTTTTTTCCTAGAAGGCTCAATTTTTTTATTATTTTTCCCCCTTTACTCTTGTCTATGCAATATTTCTCTGTTGTAGAAAACAGTTTTTTTTTGTTTTGTAAATTGGCAAGAATCTGGGGATATGATACACACTTCAACACAATCGTCGTTTTTTACAAATTAACGACGTTGCAATGTAGAGATGTGTCTCAGTTACAGTTGTATT
>NW_007593963.1:0-490 GCF_000523025.1 Cynoglossus semilaevis | reverse complement strand
ATGGATGATTCGAGTGGTTATCATGTGCCAGACTTCCTTATGGAGAGGTCACACACTGTGCAGGTTGGCAGAAATATCCCCCAGGCCATTATGCTAAGAACAGGTACTCCACAAGTGTATTTGCTCAGCCAACTGCTCTCTACTCTGCTAAGGCATACCTGGATGCCTTAGCATTCTTTAGTACCAACCACATTGTCAAGATAGGGGAGGATCTCATCACCAATGACCAGAAGGAAAAAACAGAAATGAGATGATACGGCTGGTTTGAATGTGTACAGATAACCTTTCATGAACATAGGACAGACTCAGGGTACTGGCTGTGCACTGAGGATCTCTTCTTGTCCATCCAAACCTCATCACTGGCCAGGAATGATCAAAATGGCCACTTCTTCCTCCGCAAACTGAAAAGCTTGCAAGTCCGATCCGCCCTTCTGTGCTTATTCTACCAGTGCACCATCTGTCCCCAACCTTATTTGTACCGAGGACGGTA
>NW_007593962.1:0-490 GCF_000523025.1 Cynoglossus semilaevis | reverse complement strand
CCTGTCATTAGTGCCAACCATCAGACAGTCTCTTCTCGAGTTTGCTCCTCTAACACTTATTGGATAGGCATCTAGAGTTATAAGTCAACCAGAGGAAGGGACAAATGCCACGGATGTCAAGGATGAAAACTCTCTCAATTCACTGAGGGTTCCACAGAAAGTTCAAAATTACTGGCAGACTGCCTCAGGCAGTAGAAGACAGAGTAACAAAGAGAATAACAAAATGCCATTGGGGACCAAGACCCTCCACCGAACATATTATCAACAGACAGACGGGAGAAGCTGATATGTCAGTAAAAGTAACACTAAGGAAAAAAAAAAATGGAAATAAAGGCTGTGATTGTATCAATACGACATCTATTCCGAAGTGGAGAGATGTTACAAACCACAAGATATCGCAACGAAATGTAGCCTGTTATTTAAAATAAATAAAATAGTTTTTCCAAGTGTGTCGGAACATGTTATGCATACGATGTAGTTGCAGTTCTAA
>NW_007593961.1:0-490 GCF_000523025.1 Cynoglossus semilaevis | reverse complement strand
GTTTCCACCCAAAACATTATAAATTGTCTTTATTAATTTTCACATCGGAAATAGGCTTAAACACGATATTAAAAAATACAACCTTAATTCTTTCAGCATTTCAACTATTTTTTCAAGGGCTTTTATTAAGGATATAATGTAAATAACTGTTTTACCACAACGGTTAACAGATTTTATAGGTTTATTAAGGAAGCCTAAGCTCCAGTGAGATTTGTGAATTGTTAATTGTGAGTTATACAAATTAAATTGACTTGGCTAAATTGAATTCCCTTGCCTTTAGAAAATAGATAAAATATCACAATTAACTGTGTTGACACTATTATAGCCCTCTTCCTAAACTCTTACTCTTATATACAGTATACTCCCATTGCCCCTTATTCTATCAATTCACCTTCAGGAGGAGATATAAGCTTCCCACCGCACTTTGGCATTGATCATAAGTCCTACAGCAACAGGTTTGAATCCCCTCTGCCTGTACAGGAAAAAAAAA
>NW_007593960.1:0-490 GCF_000523025.1 Cynoglossus semilaevis | reverse complement strand
AAGAAGAAGAAGAAGAGCCTTTATTTACACCTGCGACTGTTAGCTGTGTGGGGCTAACTGTGTCGACCGTCTCACCTCCTCCAGGACCAAACTCAGGTCCGTCTTGTCCTTGGGACTGGCCCGTTCCCTCTCCAACCACAGCAGCAGCTCAGGTTTCTTGTAGGGTTTTAAAGCCAGCAGATGAAGGAGTCGATCCCTGAGGGGCCGGTGAGCCACAGGGCTGGGAGTCAGGCTCCGCTTGTTGTTGGGCGAGAGCTTGTTGGTGCCATCGGAGCCCGACACCAGACCCTGCTTCCTCTGGACCTTCACGCACTTACCTGTGGAGAAACAAGAGAGACAAACACTGAAGATTTAATGTGGTTGTACTGCGGGGGTGAGGCCGAGTTCAGTTAGCCTGTTAGCAGCCAATCAAAAACTGCTCTGAGCAGTTGAGCTGAGCTAACATTTGGCAATATCTGAAAGAACTTTCAGTGATGAATTGTCACAATTT
>NW_007593959.1:0-490 GCF_000523025.1 Cynoglossus semilaevis | reverse complement strand
TGTCTAATACCTGGAATTTATGTCAGCGAGGCAAATGTTTTTTTCTACTTGTATAAAGTCCATATAAAGTTTTCCCTGCTATAAAGTATTACTTTTTGCTCAAATTTGAGTGACGAAATGAAAACTTTAGCTAATTTTAAGAATGACGTAATAATACGAAATTGTCCTTCACAGGGACTCGATGGTCAAGTAGGACCAACAGGACCTCCAGGACCCACAGGTGATCCTGGTGAAATGGTACGTACATATGTCACATGATCTAAGCCCAGATATGAGTCCTAGAATCCCTAACACTGTCTCATGATGTGTCGTGGTAGAAAAAAAGTGGACCTGTTAAACTTAAGGAAAGGATGCTGACTCAGCGATTGTGGTTTTGAGTTCTCAAAAAACACAAAGATAAAAACGTGCTATTTAATTCAATAACATGCGTTATAATATTCAGAGAAATTATCTGTCTTGGAAAATCACACTCATTGGTTTTATTTAATTC
>NW_007593958.1:0-490 GCF_000523025.1 Cynoglossus semilaevis | reverse complement strand
GGTTCTGTACATGTTGATGGTGGAGGTGTTTGTGTGGGGTTTGACTGGTAGAGCCACCGGGTTGTGGACTGGTACCAGATAGTTGTGTCAAAGCTTCTATAGCAATGGCTGTCTGAAGATTGATATTCTTTTCCTTAGCTATAGAGAGCACCTGGGGAGAGCAAGTGATTGGGGGTTTGGTGCAGGGCACCTGGCTTGGGTGAGGGCCTTGAAGCTGCTGAGAGTATGATGCATGCTGGCTTCCATTGGCTTGGGAGTAGGGCTGAGACTGCTTCTTCAACTGGGGTAGCTGTTGATGAGCCTTCTCTTTCTTGTGGGCATTTTGGTTCTCAGTGGTTGTCAACTTGATCCTCTTCTCCAGCCACTCAAGATAGTCTGGACATTCTGGGCCATCACAGTTGCAGTTGGGAGGTTTGTGTCCATGCTTAGCTTGACTTAGTGCTGTCTGTAGAGTGTTCAGGTCCTCTGGAGATTGGCAGCTTCCTTCAGA
>NW_007593957.1:0-490 GCF_000523025.1 Cynoglossus semilaevis | reverse complement strand
TTCCCTCTCTATATTGCAGTTCTCCTTTTGCTCCCTCAGATAAAAAAATGTTGTTTTGCTCCGTCTCCAGCGGCCAGTTCTCCCAGAATGCTCCGATCTTTTTTGGACTGTCTTCAGAGACCAAATACGCCAGATATGATGGTTGGTTCTTTATCAACAGAGACAATTTGAATGACGTTGGACAATGGACTGTACAGGGAGGATGTTGACCGGTCTGTTTGTGCTCCACAGTTGTACCCACCGATGTGTGGCGAGACTCCAGACCGCAGTCAGAATCACTGCTCAGCAGAAGTTTTCCTACAGGAGGTGAGGATCCCTGTACTGTACCATGTTACTGTTTACATTCAGCAGTGGGCGCCAAAGACATGAACACAACAAAGGAGTCGTTGGCTACGTCTCTAATCCGGTGGTTCCCAACCTTTTTTGATTTGTGACGCGTCGGAGCTGTCTTTGCGACGCCAAATGTGCGAAGAAATCTTTGTAATTTGTT
>NW_007593956.1:0-490 GCF_000523025.1 Cynoglossus semilaevis | reverse complement strand
CAAGGACGCAGATCTCAGGTGGATCCGAGGCTCCATGAGAGGAGCAGTGAGGAGGACACAGCTTCACACTGACGGTAGGTCACGGTCACTGATGCCCCCACACCTGCCGCTGACCATCGGACCAGAGGGTTCGGACCAAGGGCGTCACTGCCACTTCAGAGGGGACCGCAGCCCCGGTCACTGAAGACCTGTATAAATATATACATGAATATATATGTAGGTCATATATGAGGCTACAGACGGTGTTGAAGAACTGACACTGACCCGGTCGGTGTGTTTGAACAGGTTCGACCTACAATATTAAAGTTGATTTTTAAGAAAAATCAACTTTTTTTATCGTTTATCTCAACAGCAGGGGGCGACAGAATCACCCACGTGATTAAATGTTATAATTAAATTTCATGGCCACAGTAGAAATGTTAATGTTCTTGTTCTACAGCAGAACGATCAGTGGCCCCGGCTTCAGTCGGTCTCTCTGGAGTTCTCCAGG
>NW_007593955.1:0-490 GCF_000523025.1 Cynoglossus semilaevis | reverse complement strand
AGTGAAATTATGTGTAACACTTATTAGAAATCGACTGAGAACTCTTCTCTGCCATCTGCTGGCTGGTAGTGGATGTACTCTCTCAGTAAAGTCAGAGTGTTTGTGTTGTATCTACTTACAGGGAGGGGGTCGCTGGAATCATCCACGAATGGGGCTTTAGATCCCAAGCCGATGTGGGACATTCTCTGGGTGTTTCCATATCTCCTCGGGGACAGAGACTTAGATCTGGAGATGCTCGGCAATGACTTGCCGCGGCTGGTCGGGTCCGTCCTGTCACTTTGTCTCCTCTGAGCAGAATAAGTCCTGGGTCGACTGATGCGCTTCGTTTTCCTCTTTATCACTGGCCTCTGGAAAAAGAAAAGAGGGAAATAAAGTGAGAGTTGTTCAAAGTGGTGAAGGCGGGACCTAAATGCAGCACCAGAGAGACGTTTATCAGGTGCAGAACGTTTATTCAAAACAGTTTGACTTAAAGTCATTGAAACTGGACCAG
>NW_007593954.1:0-490 GCF_000523025.1 Cynoglossus semilaevis | reverse complement strand
CATTTTCTGCTTTAACATTAGAGCTATCTTTTTTAAAAAAAAACTCATGTCCTTGCCTGGCTTAAAAGTGTTGTTTTTCAGGTTATAGTGAAGAACAACAGCATTTTTTTAATGTCCTCACAGATTTCGTTGCAAATCTAATCAAAATCCAATGTTTTTGGAGGAATATTTCCCAAATCAGATGATCTAAGATTGACAAAATCTTCCCACATTAAATTGCCATTATAAATCTTTTAAATCTCAGCAAAAAAAAAAAAAGTCTCCCACAGCAAACCCCATAGGAAACTTGCCATGGTAGGTAGAAAAAAAAGATATGAATATGAAAAATATTGATGAAACCAGCAAAAATTTAAATGTTTATGACATTTAGTGTGGGAGAGTGAGCAGGCTTTTAGTTGTTTAAATAACAACTTGAATGTTGGTAGTTCATTGAGTCTGTCCAATGTTAAAAGGAGGAGGAAAGCTGTTCTCGAATTGTTGTAGATATGTC
>NW_007593953.1:0-490 GCF_000523025.1 Cynoglossus semilaevis | reverse complement strand
AAAAGTACACTATTTGAGGACAATGGTGTTTGCAGTTGTTTTGCAATGATGTCACAAATGTATCCTTTGATGCTTCTAAATTCGTTCTGTGGATAATTCTTTCCAAACAAAAAAACAATTTGTTTAATTTTTCTGAAGCCCTCATTTCATTCAACAGCACAGGATTATGAATTTTTGGTATTCTGGACAAAAGTCTTATGTAAGCAACATTAATAATAATCCAGAACACTCTAGATCTTGTTCCTCTGAAGCTTTTGCTGCAGTTCTCATCCGTGTTTGTCTGCAATACTGACACCCTGTGGCTATTTTTGTAACTGTATGTTACTCCACATATACTGGACATTATAATCACATTTTGGATTTATTTTTTACTATCAAAAATTATATATTTTAATATTATTTTTTGCTGATTCCGTTTGTTAGTTCTGTTTTATGTTCTGATCCATCTAACATTCTCAAATCTTTTGTGTGAGTTATTGTTATTGTTAGT
>NW_007593952.1:0-490 GCF_000523025.1 Cynoglossus semilaevis | reverse complement strand
AAAAAATCAATTACTAGACATTCCACATGACCCCCACATGGGGCCATGACCCCGAGGTTGAAAAACACTGGTGCAAACGCAGATTTTTCTAATGACCAGTTGAGGTTTGCATGTTTGACATTTCGTCCCCTCCGGTGCTGCAGAGCCAGAGCCTGGCTGATAGATCTGTGATGTATGGTCTAATAAACAGCGTGTAAAAGCCTCACTCACTAATAAGCAGTAGATAAGAGTCCAAAGTCCCAGAGGGATTGTTTACCCTTAACTTCACTGTAATACTGTTCCCTGACTGTTATCCATCCTGCGGAATTATGTTAGCGTCTGCCTGCTTTTAACCACAACAACAACTAATGGTTCCTGAGAAGACAAAGGAAACTGCGCTCTGATCCAGACTCTCCTCATATAAAACATAGGGTTTTACAAACAAAACGTTATTGTTATACAATTAATGAATGAACAAAACTATTGAACAGGAGCAAAATCATGGGTAATC
>NW_007593951.1:0-490 GCF_000523025.1 Cynoglossus semilaevis | reverse complement strand
TCACCATCAGCTGCAGTTCACGTCACACCACACGTTCTGAACAACAGACCGTAATCTGGACGTTTGTGTTGGTTTTTATATTATATTTTGTTTGGTTTAAATCTGTCTGTGTTAACATGTATTTATTCAGTTGGTCATATATTCATGTTTATATATTTATATACTGTATTTATGATAATGATGGTGGTTTTCATGAACTGATTATTTCACTGCCTCTCCATCAGCTCTGGGACTAGGTGTCCAGGACTAGGTTCCTAGGACTAGATTTTTAGGACCAGTTGTCCAGGACTAGTTGACCAGGACTAGTTGTCCAGGACTAGGTGTCCCACCTACACACATTGGGCAATGTCTAAGAATTTATATTTAACTAAATGTGTGATTAAATGATTCATACTTTTAATGCATAATTTTGTCTCGAATGACTCATTAAATGAAAGCCTCCATAAAATATAATATAGTATAGTAATATAATATACATTGTACTAGCTGA
>NW_007593950.1:0-490 GCF_000523025.1 Cynoglossus semilaevis | reverse complement strand
ATATTTGATTAAATTTAGCTCTTTCAATTTAGAGAAGTAGATCACAGATGTATGTCAAAGGATTGTTTCCCCACCAGTGACACACACACACACACACACACATGCGATGCTCGTGCGTGTGTGTCATGCATGTCATCTGCAAACAGGGAGAGAGAGAGAGAGAAAAAAAAAAGCTTAGACGCGAAGAGGATGTCTCAAGACTACAGTGTGTCAACTTTTGAAATATATAAATATATATATGTGCTATATGTTGTGTATATGTTGATCCCACTTATTAGTATTTTTATTGTAACGTGGCTTGATGAACGCCTCGGAGCGCCTTAATCCACGCTCATGGCCGTTGTGTTGTGTTTACGACCGGGTCCATCCTATCTATTACCGAGTGTGTTTGTGTGTGTGTGTGTGTTATTCAACACCGGTCAGAGAGGTGGCGCCGTTAAAATGAGAGCTACACATGACAAGCAGTACCTTTCAATCACATAGGGGTGGG
>NW_007593949.1:0-490 GCF_000523025.1 Cynoglossus semilaevis | reverse complement strand
CGAGGACACCAAATTAGCCAGAGCCGGCTCTGGCACCGACCTGTACGTTGGTCGAAGCGCGCGGCCGTGACGCGCGTTCATGACACCGCATGAGCGCAGCATACGAACAAAACTCACCGCCGAACCGACTGACAGAGACGGTCAGGGCAGCGGACGAGATCCTTCTGTTCACCGTTAACTGTGACGAGTGACGCCGAGAGGCGGAAACTGTTTTCAGGACAAAGTCACCAAACTTTAAAAGGAACCAGTGTCGGTTACTGGATATTACTGACGGTGATAAGAAGACATGGACGCGCTCTTAGAGGACGGGGAAGGAAAAGACGAATAAACCCGCGAACCAAAGTTGACTCCGAGCTCCTGAGAGAACATTCTGGGAGAACGTCGCATGTTCGCGGATGTTACCACGGTTAAATCACAGTGTTGACACCGACTCCCTTCACTCCTCTATGGGACAAACCAGAACTTAAAGTAGTGGGTAAGATGATGAGCT
>NW_007593948.1:0-491 GCF_000523025.1 Cynoglossus semilaevis | reverse complement strand
AGCTCGGAGATCGGAATCGTCCCATTTATAAGCGTGAATGGCTCTGAGAGGCAACTGGCCCTTCAACACACGCCTTCTGATTTATTGCTGCCGATGACTTTGCACATGCATTGTGTCCATAACAGGAGAGTAACCTCACATGCTCACAAGCTGAAGTTAACATATTGTTGACTTTCAAGTCACTCTTTGATATTTGTAACAGTAAAGCTAACTGTGTGCAGCCACCGCTAAAAACATAATCCACCATCATCAATCCAAACGTGTTCAATATTCTTTCTTCTAGCTGTAGCGTTACCAGAGCTGATGTTAGCAGTCAGCTGCGAGCTAATGCTAAAGCAGCAATTAGTTTCACAACTAACATTTCCACGGAGAACGTTGGTTTTATGTCCATGCTTTTATTAATTAGTGGATTGACTGGATTGACTGGATAGACTGTGCAGAACTGTTGGGAACAACAGTACTCAACTGTAGAACTGAAGAGAGAACCTGTG
>NW_007593947.1:0-491 GCF_000523025.1 Cynoglossus semilaevis | reverse complement strand
TTTTTTTTTTTTGCCAGGATACTGTGCCACAGAACTCCGTCTCTTAATTATAACAAACAATTCAACCTCCTAAAACCTGCACTCGTTAACAGTAGCAACTGCAACTCATTAAATGGAAATTAAAAAACTTCAGCTCTTCAATACCTGGACTTGATTTTTCTTTGTTGATGTCATTAAAGAAATGGCCACATGGGGGTAGAATTAGTTAGCATTCTCGCTGTACAAAAAGTTCAACAGGTTGCTGGTTTGATCCCTGAGTCGCATGCTGTCCCCCTGGACATCTATGGCCAACAGAGGGCAGCGGTCTTGACTTGAAGATAAACTACAGATTGTAAAGCATGCTGCCATTAGAGGTTACTGAGCAGGAGAGAAGAAATTAACGAGCTAACGGGAACCGATACTGATTATGAGTTTGGCAATAACCCAACACAAGAGGAGGTGAAGCTTCGTCTTCCTCTGAGGTGAAGTGGAAACGTTTAGAAGAGACACAG
>NW_007593946.1:0-491 GCF_000523025.1 Cynoglossus semilaevis | reverse complement strand
TCTGGGAATTGAACCCAGGACCCTGTGGCTCAGTTTGACCTCCAGTCTCAGGATTAGTTCTAATCCGTGTCTCTCTTCATTCTTATTTTATCTCTGCATCTCTCCTGACAGAACTGGTCCGGATGGTGATGAGTGGATAAGCAGGAGCAGAACATACACTTCCAGCTTTAAAGCTACTCCTTAGTATTTTTGTACCATGTGTCCTGTCGTCCCATCTTGTCCCCACCTGTTTCTGTTCTCTTCATTCCTTTTCTTTTTCTCTTTATTTTTTTATGGATGTCTTTACTTTTTTTAAGTGCCTTTTTTTTATCCAAAGCATGAAGACCTTCTCCTCTAATGGTCCAAGCACAATTCAGTCTCTCTTGCATCAACAGTACTTCCCCTCGGCGTCACTCAGCAGTTGTCCACTGTCCCTCACCTCGTCAAATGGACATGATAATGTGAAATGTTACATTTAACAGTGTTGAATAAAATCCTCTACAAAAACAGTT
>NW_007593945.1:0-491 GCF_000523025.1 Cynoglossus semilaevis | reverse complement strand
ATCGGGAGCCAGAATTCACCAACACTAGAAAAAAAAAGAGACAGATTTGGAGCATCTCATTTGGAGAGCAAGCAACAACATAATTTGCAAAGAACTACTATACAGCGACCTACCTCCCACTGTGCAGAATTGTCCAAACTTGTTTTGTGAAGCGACTCTGAGTCCGTTTTCTAAGGTGGTAATCTTGGTCTCATATGTTTCCTGACTCTCCACGGCTGCAAACACCGGTTTGGGGATTCCTGGCAGTGGTCTGGAGAGAGGGATGTTCGGATATCCGCTGCCACTGCTGTACTTTCTGTAAGCTGCTAGTCCAAACCTCCATGAAGAAACAATGAATACAACAATCATTTACATTATCAACAGCAAACAGAATTGGCGAAATGCAGAGTGATCAACCTTTAATGGATAGTCATAAATCAGTTACTCTATACATGTATATTAAAAAAAATGCTGCAATTACGCTAACATTTACTGTATGAAATGACATTTTG
>NW_007593944.1:0-491 GCF_000523025.1 Cynoglossus semilaevis | reverse complement strand
AACTGGATGGTTTAAATTGTGTCTTCGCCTACAAAACTCATTTCGGATCACGTCCTACATACACACTTTTGAGCCTTTTGTTAGTTGCATTAAAGCCGGGGCAGGTGGCTGACATTAGGGAAAGCCTCTAGGCAGCTTGGCACTGATATGAAGAGGACGCAGCTTCAGCGGGGAGGCCGAAATAGCACAGATGGATGGATTTACTGTTGCTTTTATTGAGGCTGATCCCGCAATAACTTTACTTCAGGAGGTAGAGGAGGGTCTGTGAGGATGGGTTTATCTATGTGGGCAATTTGGATTCCTTGCAGTCTTATTTTGAGTTATTTGAGTGTTAGTATTTTTGGATTTTATAGCACACAATATTTAAATGAAGTAGGACTGTGATCCGAGTCTGGGCTTTGTCAAACTCAGGAAGAAAAACCCCAGGACAACAAGAATGAGAAGGAGGAAGAAACCAAGAAAGAGGAAAATCCTAAGACAGGTAAATGTAT
>NW_007593943.1:0-491 GCF_000523025.1 Cynoglossus semilaevis | reverse complement strand
TTTGACGACCCAAGAATATTTTTTCGTGGTCCGTTTCTGGGTCCTAACCCAGTGATTGGTACCGACGGCTAAATGACACAGAGACCAGGTGTTTTAACATCAGCTGTCCTTTTGACAAACCTGTTTTTATTTGCGGTCATTTCGACAAAGTTCCAACTTTTCTCCGGTTGTTTGGGTCTAATCTGCTCTGAGAGGAAATGTCTGCATCAGCGGATTTCAATAAAAATGTCTTCAGTGCTCCGTGAGCTGCGGCACTGGAAGCTTTTTATTCCAAATAAATGAATAATTATGAGTCACTTTCCCCTTTTTTACCCACCGCAGCACCTGCCGCCATAAAAGTTCACGACCACGCCCTCTCCCGGCGGCTCACGGCCTAAATCTGACTGCGTCTCTATTTTTTTTCTCTCCGTCTAAATAAACACCAAACACACGCCGCACTCCGGCTCTGCGCTACTTCTTATGTAGAGCTGCGCGTAATTATTTGGTTTTTT
>NW_007593942.1:0-491 GCF_000523025.1 Cynoglossus semilaevis | reverse complement strand
AAAAAAACATGCTCTACACGCTTTAAGCCACCGGATCCTAACCTGTTGTCGCCGATTAATAATACAAACTGAACCGGTTGTTTCATGTGAGACACGGCTCCTTGGAGTCTAAATGTCACACGAATACCAGGGTAATTGTTGTCTCCAGTGTGGGATTGAGTTCAGTTACTAAACAATGCGGTTTGAGTTGGGAATTGTGATATAAGAGGAAATCAAACAGCCCTTGTGCAACAGCTGATTGGTCCACAGTCCACTGTACTGATACTGTATGTGCTGCAGCTGTTCTGTGTTGTTTGTAGTGGCCCTGTGCATTACATAACTACGTCACCGTGTGCCTGACAGACAAGTATGAAACTTCAGGGCAAAAGGTGTGACTCACTCTTCTTCTCCCATTTCCTTGCCTTTTCCTTCATCTGTGATTTACTGTCTTCCACTGCAAGGCATTAGTTAGCTTTTAAATGAAGTTCACACCATTTTCAAAGCAATATATA
>NW_007593941.1:0-491 GCF_000523025.1 Cynoglossus semilaevis | reverse complement strand
ATATATATATATATATTCATCAGGGTCAAAAGGTCACAGTGTCCAACCACCTGAGACTCCTGTACGTTGGAGATCACGTGACTGATGTAGTCGGTGAGAATGCGGTGCAGCGTGGCTCGCCGCTCGCTGTCCTTCCTCAGCATGAACAGACCCATGTTCTCCTCCGTGGACACCGGACTACACATGTCCATCGGAGAGTCCTCGGGCAGTCTGGACAGGACGGAGCACACAGTGAACGAGGACGACAGATCGTGTTTGGTAGATAATCAGACATCTTTTTGTTTTTTTCCTCCCCTCCTCAGTTGAACGACGAACCAACTCACGGCAGGAAGCTGTTGTTGCTCGGTGGGCTCTCGGAGACTTCCTGTTCTCTGAGGGCCGACTGTTGTCTTCTGAGGTCGAGCGAGCAGGAAAGGTCGGTGGAGTACGAGTCGGTGTCCTCCACCAGGATGGAGATGGGAACAGACAGGCTGCGCTGATAGTCGCCTGCA
>NW_007593940.1:0-491 GCF_000523025.1 Cynoglossus semilaevis | reverse complement strand
GTGTTTTGAACTGCTATTGCTGAACTTAATTTTCAATAATTAATTTATCTTATTTAAAAGTATTTGTATATTTAATTAGAAACGTCCGTGACCTGTCTAAGTGTCCTGAACCGGTCCTGACTTTTAAGGGAGGAGAGATGAAGCCGCAGCTGCAGAGATAAACTGGCTCAGAGCAGTAGAGTCAGGATCATCTGTGTTAAAGAGAACACACTTCTGTGGAAGTAGATATTTCTGGAGTTGAACACTGTTCACAGCCAGCTGAGGAAGTTCCCCTCTAGTCAGGGTCGTACAATTCAAAGCGAGGGTCGGTGAATATTGTTTTGCAGCCGTCAGAGGATCCCGGTTCAGCCTGTGGACTTTCAGACTATGCAAACTTTTTTTGGCTGACCTTCTCACCATGAGTCTGAAGAACTTTTTATTTTTTTATATGAATGTCCATCGTGTCATGTTCAGACATCAGTGCAGAAGAGTGTGGCCCAGGGGACAGAACT
>NW_007593939.1:0-491 GCF_000523025.1 Cynoglossus semilaevis | reverse complement strand
CCTTGGACATGCTCATGTACTTTTGGCAGCCTTTGAAAGAGTAAGTACACAGTACATTGTAAAGAAATTTCTGACCTTGAAGTACAATTATACACATTATAACATATTTGTTCTTTCTTTCCACCAGCATGTTGATGGCAGTTTCTCTGTCAAACCTCTGAAGCAGAAACAAATAGTAAGTTGAAGACATATTTTGCCTTTTGTCTGTTTAAATGTTTATTTTATTTATTTCATTAAAACCTTGTACAGTAATGATAAGATTTAAGAACTCGCAAAAAACCTGCATATTTTTAAAAGTCAGCCCCAGTCAAGAATAGTCTGTTCTTAATGCATTTTAAACAAGTATTTGACCTAAATGGGAGAAGAAAAAAATCCGTCATCGCGCATATACAGATACTTATACATGCAATGTAATTCGGGCTCTGCATTTAACCCAGCCCTGGGGAGGATCCTCTGACTACAAGCATGGGCTGCTTAAATGGGCCACTTGC
>NW_007593938.1:0-491 GCF_000523025.1 Cynoglossus semilaevis | reverse complement strand
TCATTACCCTTACACTGAACATAGAAAATAACAACTGTCCTCTTCCATCTACAGCTCTCCCCAAAGTCAGGGCGACTGGCAGGTTTCAGTTGTCGTAAGAGACTTGAAATTTAAAGAAAACAGTCCTGGGAACCCGAAACCTTTCTGGAAGTTTCTGTCAAATTTTACAGAGTGCTCTTCAAACAAGTGGGAAGACATTGGTGACTATACTTTAAAAACAGGGAAAAAGGTCAGTCTCACAGAAATACGTGCTCTATTCCACCTGGATTTGGTCGATCTTTTACTTTACAATTTCTCATTTGAATGGGTTCTGTGAGAGAACATAGAATATTTTGTTAAAGCCGTTCAGAGAAGAGCACCAGGGCGGCCAGTTCTCTCCAACGCTATTAAAGACAATTTTGATCTATGTTACTTTCAGGCTTACAAAACCTAACAAATAGCTTAACCAAAAGCCATTCAGTCTGAGTGGTCCAGTTCTCGGACCCTTTTTT
>NW_007593937.1:0-491 GCF_000523025.1 Cynoglossus semilaevis | reverse complement strand
AAAAAAAAAATCAGTGACTCTGCATTGATAAACTCCTTTATACCACAAAGGTAGTTTTTTTTGTAAACCTCTTTACTATGAGTTTTTTTGTGCAGCAGCCGAGAATGGATAATCAATCACTTGCTGATGGCAGACCTTTTTCTGTCTTTGAATTTTTAATGTTACTTCAGGGCCAACAAAGTTTCTCACGCTTGAATGAGAGAGAATAAAATTAACCTACAGTAACTGGAAGATGGAAACCAAAAATGATTTATTTTTTCTTTCCTTTCTTCAAGGGTGTGATACAGCAGTTGTGTCACACGTTTACATTTAATAAAAATTATGATTAAAGAAAATGGGACAAAATCCAGGATTTTCATAGTTCTGGAGGAATCTGTTTATATATAAGCTCATCTAAAAAGCTTAGAATTTGGCCGTCTCAAGCCGTATAGCAGAGAGTCCACACTAATGTTTTGTAAATGGGTTAAGTGCAGAGGTCAAATCTCATCCAC
>NW_007593936.1:0-491 GCF_000523025.1 Cynoglossus semilaevis | reverse complement strand
TTTTTTTTTTTTAGGAGAATACGATCGCTAACCCAGTAAACCTGCAGGATGTTCTACAATATTGTAATAGTGTTTACTCAGAAAACATTCATTCCCTGCTGTGGGAACGTGTGGTCCCTGAAGGTCGACATCTGTGGATTTTTACTGATGAGTTTGTGCTTCGTGCAATTAAGTACTGTATGGAAAAACACGACTAGAGTTCTCTTAATTAAAACTGGATAATCTTGTGTAAGGCAACACTTGTTTAGTTGTGGTCAGCCCTGTGACTACACTGCCCCCTGTTGGTAGACGTGTGCCCTGACATGGACTAGGTTATTGCTTATTAAACACTTCAGATCAGACATACAGTAAGATGCAGGTAAAGAGAGGCTTCCTGGAGCTGTGACATGTGGAGTGTCTGCTGTAATCTGGGATTACAGAACATCCTAACAGTGAACCTATAACGTTCTTACTGACTGGCACATTTACAGAACAATCTTATGAAAACAGCA
>NW_007593935.1:0-491 GCF_000523025.1 Cynoglossus semilaevis | reverse complement strand
CGACTTATAGTCCAGAAAATTTGGTGATAAAGCAAACCTGCTAAATCAGACACACGGCTGTAATTACGTTAATATTTCTAGAATTTTGTCAAACGAAACGCCATAAAAAGTCATTCGTAAATTCACCAGTGGTTATCGGTAAAACACAGAGAGGTTCGTCGGCGTAAAGCGAGGATGCGTCTGTAGTGGAGGGGATGTTTGGTTCACGGCACAAACAACACGTCGCATCAGTTCTCGCAGCTGCCTCTGCGTGTGAAGAATGTCTGTGAATTTTCACCTCTGACTTGAGTCTCTCAATCTCGATTTCCCCGTCCTCTATCTGTTGTCGAAGTTGCTTAGCAACAGTTTTCTCCGTCTCCACGATCTGAAGCAAATGGAGATACTTCTGCATGAGGGACTCGTGCTCCGTGGCCAGGTTTCTGTAACTGTGACACATGAAAACACGGGCTGTTAGTTTGGCTCACAGATAGTGTTAAAAACACACACACACA
>NW_007593934.1:0-491 GCF_000523025.1 Cynoglossus semilaevis | reverse complement strand
GTGTGTGTGTGTGTGTGTGATGGTTGATGTGACAGCGATGAGTCGACATCAGCGATAGTGGATTTGATGCCTTTTAACACATGTACCTTTTGCTGAAGAAGCCTTTGACAAAAATGACCCGTGGTTTTAGCGCCCCCTGTGGTGAAACGCTCCCAGTCCCAGTGATGCGCCATATGTACGATTGCATCACGTGTGAGTCAGCAGCGGCGAGGGCGTTCCCTCGGGCGACGCTCGCCGCATACACAGAGGTCGGACCGGAGACACGAAGGACCGGTCAGATCGTGACCTTCTGCGCCCCCTCCTGGCACCAGAACTGTTGGCAGCCATCAGTCGGTTCCCGCGGGTAGAAGGTTGCTCATGTGCTCAGCGAAGACGTTGACAGTTGAGGCGTCGTCCGGGAGCATCACAAACGCAACGTTTTTTATCGGAACGTTTCGCAAAGAACGGCAGAAATAAACACGGTTCCGAATTTTAAATTCTTTAAGTTTCGT
>NW_007593933.1:0-491 GCF_000523025.1 Cynoglossus semilaevis | reverse complement strand
TGACAAATATTAGTGGAAAAAGGACAGACTTAACTCCATCTACTGGAGGCTAATGTTCTGCATTAGTTCCTTCAAACTGAAGGTGCGTTCATGGTCAATGACCAAGAGAAAATAAATACATGAATAAATGTCACTTTTTATTCTGACTGGATTCATTTTTCAAGATGAGCCAAAGAATAAAATAAAATTAAAAAAACCTTTTAACATATTAGTGAAAAAAGTTGAAAATGCGACATAATTGTGGAATATTTGCGAGACAACTGTGTTGACGTTAGTCAAGCTAGCTACAAATCTGTTCTATTTCAGACTCCAACACATGCAGACGTGAGTTCCTGTTTAAATGGTTTTAAAAAGTGAAAACTTTTCATTTTAAATGTCAACGTGCTGATTTTTTACAGACTTTATATTTGGTATAAATACAGGTGGAAGGAAATATCCATACACCCGAAATATCGCGATACTTCCTTTTCCTGATCCCGTATCAATCTCCT
>NW_007593932.1:0-491 GCF_000523025.1 Cynoglossus semilaevis | reverse complement strand
CCCAGACTGTAGCGCCCCCCCCTGTCCACTCCATTACTGGTTATGTACCAGAATTAGCATTAGCCTGAAGTCTAATAAACCCTGGGATTGAACCTTGATCCTCAAAACAAGTAACAACAACACATGATTTTCTGCTCAATAACGACTAATATACAGTTCTATGAAGTAGAAACATTTTCTACAGTTGGTTTTTTTCTGTATTTCCTCCCGTGATCATGATGGTTCAGGGCTGGAACTAATAACCACAACATGTGATAATCATGAGATTAGTCACAGTCATGTCTGACATCTTTAACTGAGTGTCCAGAGAAGCGTCTGTTCAGTTTCACTTCACTGTTTCTCTCCGATCACGTGCAGCCAATCAGATCCACCGGCTGATTTAACGCAGCCAATCACCGGCTTTATCTCTCCGTTTAAGAAAGAAGTGAAAAGAATTCATCACAGATACCGACAAAGTCTGACAGCAAACAGAGGGGAGGAAGGGGGGGAGC
>NW_007593931.1:0-491 GCF_000523025.1 Cynoglossus semilaevis | reverse complement strand
TTTTTTTTTGATTTTCCGACAGTGCTGATTTGATTAACATAGGCTAGTTGTCGGCCAAGTACTTTCCTAGAAGACAGATGATGTATGGAGGTTACAGTCAGTGTACTTCAACAGAGAGTGGGAAGAAGACGCAGTGATGATTATATTAGATTTTGATGTTGCATTAATTCCACCGCTGCTTTTTTGGAATATACTCACCCAAAGCATGGATGAGTCTGTTTCATGGAAGCTGCCATGTTTGTGCCTTCATTTTTACTATGACATAAAACTACTAGTTTAACCCAGTATTTCTGATTAACTAATCAACCACGGACAAATTAATTAAAAAATCTGAATCCAAATTTTCTCTTCTTGACATTCATTTATGGCACAACAGTAACGCTAATGCACAATACAGCCTGTAGAGGGCAGTAATGTACCTAAGTTTGTTAGCCAGTGAGAAGATGATGAACAGGACACATCAGATGAAGGATGACATCACATTGCTTGGG
>NW_007593930.1:0-491 GCF_000523025.1 Cynoglossus semilaevis | reverse complement strand
AAAACAAACAGCACTGTAGATAGGTTTCAGGTGAAAAGTCCTGCTGCAGAGTATTTACATCAAATGTTATGACATTTGTCAACAACATTTTTAGCCATCATGGTCTATTTTGTACTACAGCACAGCCTCAACCTTGGACCACAACCCAGATGTTGACTTTTAAAATTAAATCACTTCTGGGTACCAGGATTTTCCTTGAATACTTGAAAAGAAAAAAGTATATACGTAGACTCAACTTTTGAAAAAAAAAAAAAAGATTACTTAAAAGTCAGGGTTCAAATTTGTGTTGTGATCTGATAGTTGAAGTTGGTTAGCTTATATGGCATTTACCACTGCTGTTTGCATATTTAGATTTATTATTATTATTTTACATTGGGATTGTCAAAATTAACATTCAATCATGCTGCTTATTTGCAGAGCATCCAGAGCCGGGGTGTCAAAGTCATTTGGGTTAAGGGGCATATAACCTAATCAGATGTCAAGTGGGCCGG
>NW_007593929.1:0-491 GCF_000523025.1 Cynoglossus semilaevis | reverse complement strand
CCTCAGTGTTTGGGTTTTTTTTTTTTTCTCTACACTTGTGTTGCACCTCAAGTGTTTTTCCCGTACCTCCAGTTTCTTCTCCAGACTATCAATTCTGTCCTTCTTCGATGCTAAATTCGCTCTGGTGTACCTGTTTTGACCAGGGAGATACAACACCTGAGGAAAGAGGGAGAAACGTGAATCACAGCTGCTAAAAACTGAGGTTGATTTGAACTTATTCTGTACGATGTAGCGATACGTACCTGACCATAACACTCCTCCCACACCTGGCTGTACGCTTCCATGCTCAGGTCACCGTGGCCCATTCCTGCCTTTACCACTTCCATTTCTCCAGCCAGTATTGTTTTAGCCTGTTTATTAGCATACAGAAAATCTTAGCCAAACACGTTGACAAGCACATACTGTGGTATGCTAATTTTATTTATTCTGGAAAGAAAATTATTAGAGCAGATTCACATCGCAAACTACCAGTAGATGGCCACGAAAGTGCT
>NW_007593928.1:0-491 GCF_000523025.1 Cynoglossus semilaevis | reverse complement strand
GACCCGCAAACGAACACCGAAAAGGTGGGGTCTCCGCCAACGAGTACCATGGACGGACAACAGTACCAGAGATCGCAGTGTGTTGTCCAGGACCAGTGACACAGTTAGATAAAACAACAACAACAACAACAACAACAACAACAACAACAACAACAACAACAACCACAGTACAAACACACCACAGCAGAGCAGAGCAGGTCAGTTCTGGCAGCGAGCGTCCGTCTCATCCACAGAACCATATGGTCAGTGACATACTGCTCTTCATTAGGGTTCACTGCAGTGGACCCTCGGGGCTGGAGCACAGCGTCGTACCCATAAAAGACAAAAAGAAAAGTGTCGGACAAAACGGCTCAGGTCTCAAAGCACGAAGCGGAAAAAAAAATATTTTTAGCCTTGGATTCGGACATTGAATCAAATCTGTATAAAAGTACATTTTTGTACATTTTTTGTACTTTTACTTTTAGTACTGTGAAACTGTTCAATATAAACGT
>NW_007593927.1:0-491 GCF_000523025.1 Cynoglossus semilaevis | reverse complement strand
CATCTTTCTCAAATGGGACCTTCAACAGGTGCACCTCCTTTACAAATCTACATAATTGTTTATCCATTATGTGATTAACGTACAGTAATACAACTGCACTGAACTTATTGACCAAGGTGTTACAACTCTGGTTACAGCGCCACCTACTATGCTTTTATCAGTAAGAATTGTTAGATTACATTACTCAATTAATGTATTGAATTATAAAGGTTACTAATTTTTTTATGTTTTGCTCTATAAATATAGTGGACTGTGGAACAGGATGCTGTTACGTACTTCCTGCCCTTAGTTCATTCATAGATTTTATGTGCTTTAAGAAGCACAAGCTGGTCATCAAGGAACAGGATGTGGGAGAGTTAGTATCCCACTGAGGATTGACGATCACATCCTGAAGGGCCTTGCTCTTCCATCAAGGGTCAGATTACTCAATACTGGCCTCATACACGAGTCTTTCAGAGACAGACTCACAGTGACTCAAGGAGAACATGTTC
>NW_007593926.1:0-491 GCF_000523025.1 Cynoglossus semilaevis | reverse complement strand
GTTTCCCAACTCTAGTTTCAGTTAAAATTGAAAATGAGAATAGACAGATAGATAGGTTTATTGTCAAGGTCAAGTATCTATGAGACATATTTAGAACCATATGAACTGCATTCCTTTTTCCACCAACCTTTTGAGCTCAGTGATGAGCAGCGCGGTGCAGGGGATTCCCAGAGTCATGAGTGACAGTGAGTTGATGACAGGTTTGACAAAGGCCAACCCTGTGGTGATGCCTGACAGGATGCCAATGACCACCTTGAACCTTGACCTGGAGAGAGCAAAACACATCAGCTAAAAAAAGCTAATGATTCTATTTCTGCACTTTCACAGAAAAAAGAAATCTCTGCAGTCATTCAGAGGTTCAACAAGAATCAGTCAGGGCTGAAGAGAAAATAAAATCCATGGCAACAATGGAAGAAGAAGTAAAGACATGTGATATATTTTTCCTGGTGTCAGCTATCTCAGACAGACCTATTTTAAACAGAGGGTAGAGT
>NW_007593925.1:0-491 GCF_000523025.1 Cynoglossus semilaevis | reverse complement strand
GTAAAGAAATGAACTATTATGTTCAATTTAACATTTGAGTTAAAAAAATATATTTTCAATGACACAAACTGGTCGGCGGTGGCAGCAGAGCTCCGGTGTTTCGCTCCACTAAAATCCCATGTTTTCTTCTATGGACTTTTGTGTAGGACTTTTTCCAGGCCTCCGTCGTGGCAGCCATGTTTTTACTAACGAATCGGTAAAAACTCACCTGCTCACATACTCTATCAGTGTTACTATGTCCCATAACTTTAGATGCAGTAGAAATACTTTTATAAGTACTTTTATAGTCCCGTGTGAGTATTTGGACTCACCATGACACCGCAGTGTGGCGCTGTTCTGGTCTTTTCCCGGCACTTCCCGGTTCTCTGCATTGTGAACTAAAGATGTTCAAAATTAAAGTGACGAAACTGTGAGCCACACACGGAGGTCCCGCACGGACGAGTCTCTCTGTTACCATGGAAGTAGTACACAGTGAGAACAGTGCCCCCTGT
>NW_007593924.1:0-491 GCF_000523025.1 Cynoglossus semilaevis | reverse complement strand
CCCAAAGCCTTTTGCTTTGAAACTTGAAATGTCGAGAGGGACGTCGTCTCTCCTGGTCACTCGTTCTCCCTTGCTCCCATTCATAGCCATATACCTACTGTGCTTTTGTGACTCATACCCATGGATCGTATGTTTGGAGGTGAGCTGTCCCGTCTTCAAATACACTGTCTGTCTGATAGACCTTACTGTAGACATCAAACATGACGAACTGAATGTGCATCGTCTAAGGTTTTGATATGCCGTCAAATCTACCTCAGAATTAAATGTGTCTATTATGTATATATTTACAACAAGCCCAAAATAGTCTTAAGTACGGATCTTTTGCGGGTATCCGATATGTCGATGTTGTCGAAACACTTGATTTTTCGATTCCGATATCAAACGATACCGATAAATATGGAGCCATTTTGGTTAAGGACAGAGGACAAATTTTATTGTGTGTAGCAGTGTGCTGTATTACAGTGACAAAAATGACTTGTGACTTTTTTTTT
>NW_007593923.1:0-491 GCF_000523025.1 Cynoglossus semilaevis | reverse complement strand
ATGTTAGTACACAAAGCTGACGTATATGACGGGTGTAGCTGGGAGTTTTGGCAGCTGAAGTTCAGGAAACGGCAGCACACCATCACTGTCTATGTGGGTCTGGACGGTGTAGGCCTTCACCGTGGCCCCCCACTCCAGCACCGAGCTGTGGATGATCCCCAGTCTGGCCTGTTCATGGCAGGCCGCCCCCAGCTCCCTGCCCAGGAGGATGTCCTGGACGTGGGTGGAGGTAAAATCCACGGAGTCTTTGTTCACATCTGGGATCAGGTCCAGGTTTGAGTCCAGGTCTCTGTTGGACCTGTTGGAGTCCAGGTGGGCACTGTGGTCGGGGTCACCGTTGGAGTCCGTGTTCCAGGCTCTGTTGGCGTCTGGACAATAGTGAGGAAGTCTCTGAGGAACGTCCACCACCGTCAGCCGCTCCAGGTGCTGCACGGCAAAGTGTCCCTGCAGTGAAGAGGAGGGGTCCGAGGAGGAGGAGGAAGAGGAGGAGG
>NW_007593922.1:0-491 GCF_000523025.1 Cynoglossus semilaevis | reverse complement strand
GCACATACATGTCATCTCTATAGCGGCAAAATAGTGCAACTATGGGCATATCTATTCATATATTTTTGGGTGAAAACAAATGTAGGTTATAAACTAATTCTTGATTTTCATGGTTGGTTAGTCTTGGTTGAGGATCAGTTTAAATGCATTTTTGTCTTGAGTATTTTAAGTTTATATTCATTTAGTTGTTAAAAGTTTGCATGGAATTCCGAAGTTTGGGTTAATATACACTGTAAATTATTGGTGATGAAAACAAGGACAATTTTAGCAACTAAAGGCACTAGTAATAAACAGTGAACACAAATATATAAAGTAACCCAGCATTGGATTCTATTATATTTGCTCTGCATCACAAAATGATCTGAATACATGTTTTTGTATTTATATGTATTTAAAATGTATTCTTACTCGATTTTAATTTTTTTTTTTTAAATGACTTCTAAATACATCTTCCCAATATAATGAACATATTGGAAACTCATTACTTAATT
>NW_007593920.1:0-491 GCF_000523025.1 Cynoglossus semilaevis | reverse complement strand
AGCCATTCGCAAACGCACACTGCCGCTCAGCTAGCCATGGGATTCAAACCAGCAACCTTCCAATTTACAACCCTGACCCCCGTAACAACTAGGGATAAATCATCCAAAAGTTTGAATCCAAATTCGTTTTGTAACTATCGTGGAACGACGTTCCTGTTAAGCAGGGATGTACATTTGAGGAAGGGAAACCCCTCGGTGGAATCCGCCACGATGGCCCGAGTGTATTTATGTATGCATACATGCCAACTGGATCACGACCAAGTAATAGGACACTGGTCGTTCGCAGTGATAGGCAGCGTCCATGGTGATAAAGAGCTGTCGTTGTTAATAAAGACAGCAAGTCCCTGGACCGTGGCCAAAGCATCTGTTGGACACTTTCCACGACAAGAAGACAGACACCAGAGCAGCAGGAGGGGAGAAAGGGAAAAGTATGGAAATGTGGAAAGAGTCAAGGGTTTAAAAAAAATGAGTTGGGGGAGTGAAGGGGGGGG
>NW_007593919.1:0-491 GCF_000523025.1 Cynoglossus semilaevis | reverse complement strand
TTTTCACACCCACCACTAGGTGGATCATGTGGTTTGAGTCACTGGTGACAAACCCACAGCTAATTAGCCACCTTTGTTTTTCCTACAGCTTTTTGGAAGCACAGCTTTATAATCCGCAAACTCCAGTGTTTGTCACTCAGTCAGGCTGCTCTAATATTGTCACAGGATCAGTAAACACACCAGGAATTACAAGCAAAACATCCCAAGATGGCGCCCCCACAGGACGTCAGTTGCCAAACAGGTGTGACATAGAAAAATACTACAGTATACTGTACTGCATAAAAAAGAAAAAACTCCCGGTTACAGATTTGATTTTTAAGATAAACAGCAAATAAACAGCAGCCAATGACACTGATCATCCAACCACTGGTCAGAGGGTTGACCTATTGACCCCAGGGGCAAAAGCATTGACTCCCAGCCGCTGTGTCTGTGTGGTATACAGTATAAGTCAGGTACTGTATGTCATTGAAAATTCCTTGGAGTATATCAGC
>NW_007593918.1:0-491 GCF_000523025.1 Cynoglossus semilaevis | reverse complement strand
GTTTTCTCACCATACACTAATAGCAGCATTAAGTGCAGATGGTAGTCTGATTTTACACTTACACTTGACAGTCAGGTAGAGTGAGGTATTCATCATGCTATAGCCATTGTCACCAACACAGATGTAGACTCCCTCCTGTTCAGCTGACAAGTCATCCAGTTGCAGTGAGATGTTTGCTGCATTGTCCCACACTAACTCCTTGTCTCCAAACATCCAGGAAATCCTGGCCTGAGGATTACTGTCTACCTCACAGTAAAGCACGACAGACTTGCCTTCCATCACTTCAGAGGACAGATTTACCCACACAGAACGTGGTGCATCTGGAGGAAAAGTTAGAGACAAAATTAACACAACAACTGGTTAACTGCTCTAAATTAGGCATATAATCTGCAAATTACGAACAATGAACACACTTTTAAACTGTGGGTGCGATATTGTTGGTCTGCAAAGATCTAACAAAGCAGCATATATATGTACTGTATATATATATA
>NW_007593917.1:0-491 GCF_000523025.1 Cynoglossus semilaevis | reverse complement strand
TCCATCCATCCATCATCCATCATCCACAGTTTTAGAGTCAACCAAACAAAGCATGCTTCACACTTCGTTGTTGACCTTTCAGGTATCGTGCGGTGGCCTCGTGGAGCCGTATCAAAGGTATCGGAGTGCCGAAGTGGATGGCGATAGAGATTGCCCTCATCTGGATATTGTCCATTGTCCTGGCAGTGCCAGAGGCCATAGCCTTCGACATGATAACCATGGATTACAAAGGAGAACACTTGAGGATCTGCCTGCTCCATCCCATGCAGACGAGTGACTTCATGAAGGTGAGGAGGAAAGAAAGAAGTCTAGGATTTCTGTGTCAGGGGGAAAAAACAACAGTGCCTGTTGACACAGCTGTACGTGCTTAAAAAGAAAGACCAAAAAAAAAAAAAAAAAATCCACGCACATCTGACAGCAGGCTGACAAATGCAGATGCAGATGTGAATGTTGGCGCAAAAGCTTAGATCTGAAAAAAAAAAAAAAAAAAA
>NW_007593916.1:0-491 GCF_000523025.1 Cynoglossus semilaevis | reverse complement strand
AAAAAACATTTGAGGAACAGAGGGTGACCACAACTGACCACCAGAATCTCAATGTAGATGCCTGTGTGAAGGTCTGAAGCTGAGTGTGTTCTGAAGTGTTTGTCAAGCTGTTGGTTTTTACACCGTTCACTCCAACAGACAAACGCTTGGCTGTTCCACTGTAGAAAAAACATTCCAGGCTTTCTTTGACCCTCTGTGAGTTTCCCTAACAGCATGGGGTCTAGCTGTCAGCACTGCATCCTCATGCCTCAGCTGTGCAGGGCTAGCATCAGAGAAACTGCTCCCATAAGTATCACATGGCTATTAAAGGCAGAAATAATGAGAGGGAGTATGGAAAGGAAAAAATGGAAATAGACATGAATGTGTTTTTTTCATAACTGCACTCACGGTTTTTCCCCTCATTCTAACTTATAATTTCTGGTGTCTGGGAGCATTGCTAAGTTAGCTAGCATGAACATTTGGCACTCGTGCTTTCACCACAGGCCGCATTC
>NW_007593915.1:0-491 GCF_000523025.1 Cynoglossus semilaevis | reverse complement strand
AGCGGAGTGACACATTTTATGATGAGTTTGCCTTCACGTCAGGCCCTCTGCTGACAAAATGGAGCAACTTCGCTCGTCAACGTTTTGGCGGGAACCGGTTTGTGAGTGCAATAGCTCCTTTCAGACAGAAGAAGACAGAAGGGCGTGACGTGCAAACTCGTCGCCACTGACTAATCAAGATCGACGGCGGTTTTGATTGACAGCTAAACGGCAACCGAACATTTTGTTTCGGAAGGAAGTGGGACAACCGTCACAACATTTTGATTGGACAAAAATGGAAGCAGGCTTGCTGACCGACCGATTAAGTTTTTCAAATGTGTGCATTATTCACTTGCCCTTTAGCGAGCTACTTGGAATGGGGCTACGAGCTGCTGGTAGCATGCTAGCATGCTAGTGATGCGTCGGAGACCTCTCTATTAAACAATAGCGGAACAGAACACTTAAACTAAATGTCACAATTTGTCGCGGGCAATTGTTACTCTGTGATATTG
>NW_007593914.1:0-491 GCF_000523025.1 Cynoglossus semilaevis | reverse complement strand
TTTTTTTTTTTAAAGGTCTGTTTTTAAGGCTGCATGTTGTTTCTCCGTGTTTGTGGTCTGGCGGGAAGCTGCCCGTACGGCTAACGAGTGACGTAAAACGCGAGCATGTCAAACAATTTTAGTAACTAGAACAGTATCGAGGATTGGTCCGGGTTGTCCGAAGCCCAATCTTGCTGTTAAGGCAGTATCGGAACATTTGTCCAATAGTAATATCGAATCTGTGTGTCCCTCCTTAAACCTATTTGTCACAGTGCACTTTATTGTTATGATTTAAGAGTTTAGTTGTCTTAAACTTGTTGTTCTTTATGATATGACTGTTTAAATGTAGTAAAGTTCAAGTATGATATGTGAGGGCTTGTAAAGTACTAATGGAAACAGGTGTGTAAGTACATGTACGTTCATTCGTTCATGCATGCAGCGGAGGTAAACCTGGCAATAGAGCAAAAGGCGCAGATTCGATTTCTGGCTAATATCGGACTAAAAAAAAAAAA
>NW_007593913.1:0-491 GCF_000523025.1 Cynoglossus semilaevis | reverse complement strand
GAAAATCTTTTTTTTCTTTTTCTTTTTGGTCTTAAACTGCAAAGAGTGGGATTTAAAGCCCGCTTCACGCCAAACTATGAACGAGGAGATGACAAAAAGCGAGGAGCAGCATCTCAGTTTGCAGAAAGCCTTGCAGCAGTGCGAGTTGGTGCAGAACATGATTGACATAAGCATTTCCAGTTTGGAGGGTTTACGGACCAAATGTGCCACATCCAACGACTTGACACGAAAAGAGATACGGACGCTGGAGGTAAGCAGAATGGGCGAATGTGTGCGCGCTTTGCATCTCCATCAGAATCAATACACAGGGGCTGCCTGGCTGCCTGACACGGTCTCTCTTTTATTTATATGCCACTCTGCACATATGTCAGTGCGTTATTTTTAATAGTAACCACTCCTCACCGATCCGCACCGTTGTCAAAGCACATATGCTAGGGTATTCGTGTGAAAGAGCACCGCTTGTCCGTTTTTTTTTTTTTCGTTTTTTTTTT
>NW_007593912.1:0-491 GCF_000523025.1 Cynoglossus semilaevis | reverse complement strand
GCACCTCATCTTTATCACCTCACCATCAGTCAGACTAAAAACAGCAGAGAAGGAGAAGAGGAGCAGGAGCAAGAAGGAGTCAAACTTTTCTACTCTGCTTGTCGGTAATGATCATACAGCATTTACATAATCCTGCAGTGCACTGTGGGTGATAAAGAGAGCGCGCTGAACGCTGCGCAGCATCCAGTCGATGCCGATAAAACTGCTGTGTCAAGTGTGCGATCCCGACTCATTAACTCTCACAAATAAAGTGTTGATTTGTCTTCCAAACACATTGGACTTTTATTAAAAAATGACATTTTAATGACGTACCAGTAACGCTATAAAGTTAACCACCGACGCTAACAGTGTTTTGAGGGATTTAAAGTCATCGTCGTTGTGAACCGGACGACGCGGCGTGAGATAAACAAGGGAGTAAATCGGAGATTTAGTTGCTGGAGGACAACAGTGAAGCTATGACATCATAAAATCAAAGGTCGAGTATTTGATGT
>NW_007593911.1:0-492 GCF_000523025.1 Cynoglossus semilaevis | reverse complement strand
CAATGACTTGGTCCCACCTCTGCTTTACACCACTTAACAAAGTCAATAATTACTGATTTATATTCTTTATCATCCCCATCCCCAAAATATATGTGAGACACAGTGGATGGATTAAGACTTAATGACATTGACTCTAGAAATCATTTAAATTGTCACCTAAAATTGGATTGGAATTTTTTGAGAGTTGAAAGAGACCATATTAAGAGTGTACAGAGATAAAGTGATGGCAGGGGAGTGAGACGAGGGGAGGGGGTCAAAAAAAAAAAAAAAACAAGGGAAGCAAAAGGTAAACATAGAAAATGTAAGGCTGAAAAAAAAAGCACAAAGAACATGTGCTGCCTATACTTAAACTACCGTATTTTCCGGACGATAAGCCGCTAATTTTTCCCCACGCTTTGAACCATTTTCTATGGATTTTTCTTCAGGACGCCTCCTTGCTAGAACGCCAGGGGAGCGTTCTAACACCAAGGGGGGCGTTCTAGCAGGAAGTGC
>NW_007593910.1:0-492 GCF_000523025.1 Cynoglossus semilaevis | reverse complement strand
CGGAGCAGGGTGACTCCGGTGTCAGGTGAAACCAAATTTAGATGGCATTTTCCATTTCTCTCCTCCATATGCAATGAATTTCAGGCTACAGTGCATTCCTCCAATAATCCCATCATCTCTGCAACGATCTCTCATCCTCGCATCGCCCTCCTCACCACGCTGCCTTTGATTTCAAGAGTTGAACTATTCTGCAACATTTGTTGATGTGGTTTTGCAAGTAAATGCTGCAGAATTGTGCTCCTCTTGGAATTGTTCTTCTGCGCTGACCATCGGGAGGGGAAGCCACATCATCGCCTGTACACCGCAAAAAACAAAACAAAAAACACAGACATAAAAACACAGACATGAGGTTTGACTGATTGCATGAAAGGCTGATAATGAGAGTTTGCTTTGTTGGGTTTTTACATGTGTAATTTTTGCATTTGATGAAATGGGGCTGGACAAGCTGTAAAAGTCATTGATTGGATCATGCTTTTATGGATAGATGTCATA
>NW_007593909.1:0-492 GCF_000523025.1 Cynoglossus semilaevis | reverse complement strand
CCTAGACCCAAAGGAAAACGGGTGGGTTAAGAGATTATAAATGCTGATGAAGCTGTGTGTTACACTAAACATCTCTATTATCCACGATTCTTTAATGATTATTTTTTTTGACTGTGACTAAAGAATTGCGCTTTTCCACAGGCATATGCTGACTACATGGGCTTCATCATGGCCCTGAATGAGAGTGTGAAGAGAAAGAAGCTGACATGTGACTATCACGTGTCTGAGGTGTGTATGGTCTTCCCATCAGAAGCCTTTCAAGGGCTCCTTTCTTTGCATGTTAGTCAAAAAGTCCCAAGAACAATGGAATAAAAGAGGAGATGAAAATATGTGTTGTTATCTCCCATAACAAATTCCACAGAGATCAGATGCCTGACTTTCCTCCATGTTACACATAAGTTTAGGTTTGGTTAGGAAGCAGCAGCAGCTGCTGTCCATCTGTTCAAAGCTGTTATAATGTGACTTCAGAGTTGGTCATCATCAAGTTTGATT
>NW_007593908.1:0-492 GCF_000523025.1 Cynoglossus semilaevis | reverse complement strand
AGACTGTAGTGTCTGCGTCATGCGATTTGTCAGGTGTTTGTACTTTAGTAGTAAGTAACCACTGAAACACCCAAGTCTACAGCTACACAGCTCAGAAATACTGCAGTATTTTCATATTTCACACCTTCATTTTAAAACAGAACTGAAAGTTCTTCACCTTGTTGACCCTAAGGCCCTATTTTTAATAATTAATTTAAAGTGGTTGCGGGGGACATTAAATATTAGCACACTAGGGGTTTAATTGACCTGAGTCACGGTTTGATTTGTTTTTAATAATAAATCAAACCCACTTACTTAATGCTACTTTCATTTACAAAATGGGAAAAAACTTTTCTGTTTTGGCAGGTCTGCACGACATTCGTCATCATTTACTTGTTCTAAAAACATTGCATGATTTATGCTAACGCTAGCAGTATTTACAGTAAATACCTGACTCATGCATTACCGCCATCAGGGGGTCAACAGCTGCACTGTAACTGAGCTTCTCACTCT
>NW_007593907.1:0-492 GCF_000523025.1 Cynoglossus semilaevis | reverse complement strand
TTTCGGGTTAACGTCTCGACGTATCTTCGCGTCTGTCCTCTGACTTCAGCTCTGAGCTAACGGCTAAATGGTTCATTATCACTTCCTTCTCTGTTCTTCGCCTGCTGCGGCCAGTTGAAGGGCGGCTTTTTTTTTTTTTTTTTTTAGAGAACTTCTATTTTACAATTTTCAAAATCAGAATCAACGAAATCAAAGTCGGACTTCTCGACTCGGTATTTATGCAGTCTTCTTCCGCGTATTACTTTTCGGGGGGTCGTAAGGAGTTCTGCAGTCCTAGAAAACCCACTCCTGGGAGAACATAAATAGTTCCTCCTGCTATGATGAGAATGTGCCTCTGGTTCATTCCCGACTTGAAAGTCGTCAGGCTGAAGGACGATCAGATCCTCGTATGGTTCCAAATTTCTTGGTACTCGATGTATTTCCTGGA
The DNA here is from genome assembly GCF_000523025.1 of Cynoglossus semilaevis. NCBI lineage: Eukaryota > Metazoa > Chordata > Actinopteri > Pleuronectiformes > Cynoglossidae > Cynoglossus > Cynoglossus semilaevis. Next base: position 65 of record NW_007593907.1, on the reverse strand, counting down.
CCAGGGAATCTGTGCTGGAAATGCAATTAGTTCCTGGTATCAGTTCCATCCATCCATCCATTTTC
>NW_007593906.1:0-492 GCF_000523025.1 Cynoglossus semilaevis | reverse complement strand
GATCTCATATTTAATTCTTTATTTGATTTTTATGTGATTCTTTGTGTGTTAGGAAACAGGGGTATAAACTAACAGCATATTTTACAGTCCTATCTAACAGAGAAAGTTTCAGAGACACTTACTGTATGTTAAAGGGTCGGTTCTGACCCATGTATTAAATCAGCTATAAAATGCATTAAAAACAATAAGCTATCATCCAATTTGTTTCTCATCTCTTGGTTACCTTGTTTGGCTTCCTTATCCATGAAAATATTTGTTGTAATACTTTTGGTGTGGGCCTCTGGGCTTTTTTTTGTCAGTATACCCCTTGATTTCAATTTTTAAAAAATAGTAAAATGAACCTCATAAGAGTCATATTAATAAGTAAAAAGTTATGTTACCTGAACATCTCTTAGAACACATCTCTGTTTTATTTATTTTTTCATTTTAATATTAATAACTTAAGTAACATCTATGGTGTTACGGGTTGTAACGACGGGCTTGCCGTTACCC
>NW_007593905.1:0-492 GCF_000523025.1 Cynoglossus semilaevis | reverse complement strand
CTGCGGAGGACGTGATAGAGATCAGAGCATACTGCTTTGTGCGCTTGCGCAGTTGTTCCTGTGAGACTGGAGGGAACTTTAAGTCCGGAAATTGTTTTTAGACTCTTAAGTTGATATTTTGAAATCCCATAATGTAACTCATTCCTGAACGTAGCCCAAATTATTTAGTGTAAATAATATATTTATATGTATATTTACGTTGTGTAAATGTACAAAGATAAAGAACTGAAGGATTTGACCCACATCAATAATACATGACTATAATTTCACATACATCAAAAGTTCCTAATAACTCTGTACACGCTTCTGATCCTCAGACATGCAACAAATAACTGCAGTGGATTGCGAGCCATGTTAACATGTTTCTCTGGGTCTCCTGAGAAACAAGATATGGTGAGGAAAAGGAAGGCACTTCAACTCATTGACATCATCAAATTCAACATACAAACTTTTTTCAAATTTCATAAAGAAAAAGACCTCTTTTTTGGGACC
>NW_007593904.1:0-492 GCF_000523025.1 Cynoglossus semilaevis | reverse complement strand
CAGTTAGGCCTCAGTGAACTCCATGAACTTGATTCACTCATTTTAAACATCTGTCAAACTTGTGTTTTGTTTTGTTCTTCGTGGTTTCTCCTCACAGAAGGTCAGAGCCGGCTTCTTGAAGTGGATGAGAACACGGGCAGATCCCAGTGGACGCCTCACGTTACCCAAGTCCTGTCTGAGGCTGGTGTCCTCCTCAGAGCTCCAGGATGGTTCTCCTCCGGCTGACGACTCCCTGCCTCTGCTCACCGACTCCCCCGACTCCTCCTGTCAGTGGGAGAACTTCTCCATGGAGACCTACCGGAAGAACCTGAAGACCAGCGTACTGGGAAACACCCTGCTGTACGCCGAGACCGTCACGTCCACGATGGATCTGCTGGACGGGTGAGACGTCCTCATCTGAGGTCTTCTTTCATTGCTGCTTGATGATTGGCTGCTCAGAAACCTGGCTGTAAAACTCCTCACCGTACCTTCATCACGTGACCACAGACGTGA
>NW_007593903.1:0-492 GCF_000523025.1 Cynoglossus semilaevis | reverse complement strand
TGACGGCTGTGATCATGTGACTGAAATTTGTGATGTCATAACGGGGTCAAAAAGATGTTCAGACATTTGGTTTTTTCTGTGTCAGTCCTACAGTATGTGGAGTTTTTTTAGACGTGTAGGAACAGACCGCAGCCTGTTGAGCACTGTTAGCTCGCTAACGTTAGCCCAGCCAACAAAACAGAAAAAAACTTTTTTTTGGCATTTCCACCTCTGAATGCCGCGCTGTTGGCCGGTAACGTTGAGTCATGTCAGTTTGGCAGGAAAGAAGATGAAGACGCTCCGAGAAGTGAACTCATCGTTCAGTCAAACGACGACTGCCGCGACACGTTCCCTGACCTTCATCACTCCTCTCTGTGGTGATGAAGACTAGGCTTATATTTAAATGACTTTGAGTTGGCCCAAAATAAGGCGGTGGAGCCTTATTTTGTTCACTCAGGGTTTTTTTAAAAAAACAAATAATTTTCCTCCATATTTTACTTCATTCCTGTCTTT
>NW_007593902.1:0-492 GCF_000523025.1 Cynoglossus semilaevis | reverse complement strand
TTTATGATAACACCGGTTAAAAAGATGAAGATGGTTTAATAATGTCCCAGTCAGCGTTAGTCCGACATGTAACGTGATATTTCCTGGTAAATCCAGACCACATGGTGAACCAGCGGTTAGTGCTGTTGCCTCACAGCAATAAGGTCACTCAGTCACTTTTATATATACTTGTCAGGTTCCGTTCTTTGTGGTCTGCACCAGTTCTTGTTCCCCTCTGCATTGAGATGATACAGCAGTAATAAGACAATAACCATATCTGACGAATCAAAAACTAGATCTTTGACCCTCATCTGCTTCATTAGCCCTTTTTCAATCCACTTCTGGCAGCAGCAGTTTTCCTCCTGTGCGTCCAGAAATGTTCTTTTCTGGACTTCAGATTGACCTTCATCGACTAACTTCTTGATTGTGTCAGGTCCCATTAAAGATAACATGTACTCTTACATGCATTGATTGTTCTCACAGACCTAATCAGAAGAAGACCAGCTTTCTGTG
>NW_007593901.1:0-492 GCF_000523025.1 Cynoglossus semilaevis | reverse complement strand
CCCGGACCAGGGGTTGGGCACCCCTGCATTAGAGTACACAGTCAGATACAACAGTAAGGTAAGGTCCTGGCAGTAACACAGCTGACTTCCTCTACGGACTTTATCCTGTGTCAGTGAGAGGTTGACAAAGGGCCGTGACCTTTTGATTCCTGCAGGAAAGACCGACTGAGTCTGTATCTGAGCGTCAGACAGGAATGGCTCCGCTCCCTTCACAGACAGGAAGCTGTTTGATCGGCTCAGGTCGTCGATGAATTCGTATTGTTTTGACTCTGACGACGTAGGAATCAGAGCTGCTGCCCTTGAGCCATCAACGATAGGCCACAGGCTAAAACAGCACCGCTGGGTTTTTATTAGATTTACTCTCTGTGATCAGTTCTCACAGTCAAGGCTGATGCAGCCGGATCAAAGGTGAGGCCGTATTTGTGTGTATTGTGTACGTGCTCGTACGTTTAGCCACGTGAAGCGTTATTGTAAAGTCTCTATCCATGAATG
>NW_007593900.1:0-492 GCF_000523025.1 Cynoglossus semilaevis | reverse complement strand
CAGTCAGTCAGTCAGTCAGTCAGGCGGAGAGCGTAGGACAGTATAACTGAAAAAGAGAAAGTTTGAAGCACTGAACCACAGTTAGCTTCTCTCTACTCACTCCACTACCTACAACAGCACACACTCCACCTCTCCTCCCACCGTCCTCTACGTCATTTGAAGTTCATGCTCAACACGACACATTCAGAATGCGTGGGAGGGAATTAGAGCTAAATTTTGCCTCTTACCGCAGAAGTAGCCACAGACAAGAAGCTATCAGTGTTTTTCCCAGCAGAGTGGGCAGAAGCTGCTATTGCCCCAGCTACACACCTTGTAACCCACAACAGTCACGCTCACAGTGACAATTACAGAGAAAAACATCCAACAACGAAACCTACTCTACCGTGCAATAACATTCAAGATAGATTCTGTGAAAAACATCAAATTATCATTGGAGATTTTAAATGTTTACTAAATTTTAATATAAAACTTTTGTTTTCCAAAGGTGAGGGG
>NW_007593899.1:0-492 GCF_000523025.1 Cynoglossus semilaevis | reverse complement strand
CTTTTATGATACAATCATTTCACTACTTGGTAATCATGAGGCACTAAGATTTTCACGTACATTTCACTTACAATTCAACACTTGTTTAAAGCTGATCTTCTTGGTCGGATTCGTAGTCATCGGCTGGAGCCATCAAAGGCAGTTGGTACAATAATACGGTTCCAAAGAGAGCGCGTACAAGGAATACAACCCATCCATGTTTTTGCTAGGCGTTACGGGGGAAAATTGGACAAATACTAAATTGATATGTCATTCCTTCTGAGGTGTTATGGGTTACTGCTGTATGTTGTCAGACAGTAGTCGATGGATTCAGTTGGTCGTATGGATACGGATTTCTCATCTTGAAGTTTCTAAGCGGAAAATGCGGTGATTATACGGATTGCTTAAAAGATATCAAATGATTATTAGAAAAAATAAAAAATAAAAATAAAGACCTTTGACCTGTAGACTATTGTATTTTGACTAGCAACACACTGACTCCAACAGTGTTTC
>NW_007593898.1:0-492 GCF_000523025.1 Cynoglossus semilaevis | reverse complement strand
AAAAAAAAGGGATTTGATGCAATCTTCCCTCAGTGATGACATCATCAGCAGGAGACCTTAAAGGGACCCCAGACCATTTGCAGAGTAAGAAGCACATGTTGAGAAACAGTTCTGGAAGTCTTTAAACCTCCTCCTCTACCTATCAAGTGGGTAGAGCTTGCGTTCACATGCAAATGACCACAACTGAGTAACAGGAGCGGTTGTGGTATGACGACTAGTCTGGGTACTTACAGGAAAAGCTCGAGTGACACACGTCACACAACATAGTGAAAGCAGCTACAACTGGTTGAGTAAGTTTAACACTGAACCAGTTGTAGTCCAACATCGGGGGCTGCTTACTGCAGCAGTTATGAAAGACACACATTCATGAAGTTCTCCTCATACCGTTCTTCTCCTCTTTCAACCTTTAAAAAAACTCACTACAAACATACAGGACATCACGTTTCTTCTTAGGAAAATAAATGATAAAATTATTCCAGTGGTGATTTTCCT
>NW_007593897.1:0-492 GCF_000523025.1 Cynoglossus semilaevis | reverse complement strand
ACTTACAAGAGGAGGATTAAAAATCAACACACCACAGAGTAGTTTGTGGTAATATTGGTTACATGATACTTATAGGGGAATTAAACACATTTAAGACACAATGAGATGAGTCTCACCCCAGTACCACTGCATTAACATACAGTGGTTTAAAGAGGAAGTGTTCCTCAAGACAGTGAGTCACAGCACACATTCAAACAGAGCTGTTTATCACAAAGCACTCTGTCTGCCTTATAATAGAAAGGGTTAAGGGTTAGGAAAGACAAGCTAAGAACAATGCCCTGAGACCCAGGTGTTGTAAAAACACTGATACTTAATGACAACTAAAAAAAAAAAGAAAATGTGTCTTGAAGGACAGATGCAATATTTTGAAGAACAAAACCTCCATGAAAAATACAATGTTTAGGAATAAAGGTGATCATTTGCAGAGAAGTATTCAAGCTGCTACTGCAACTGCTATAAAAGGAAGTTGTTCTTTTTCTCAGAGCTCTGTGT
>NW_007593896.1:0-492 GCF_000523025.1 Cynoglossus semilaevis | reverse complement strand
ATGGATTTCAAATGCTTTAAAAACTTAAACCTGAATTGAAATCTTCTCACATTAACATATTCTTTTTTTTTCTCTCAGGAAAAGTTGGAGCACCAGTACACACAGAGTTATAAACAGATTTCCGTGCTGGAGGATGATCTGGGTCAGACACGCAGCATCAAGGAGCAGCTTCACAAATATGTGAGGGAGCTGGAGCAGGCCAACGATGACCTGGAAAGAGCCAAGAGGCAGGAGTGATGCTTTATATTTAATGTCGATGCAGCTCACAGAAATTATGTGGATTTGACTGTTTGAAGCACAGAACAAGTCAACCACTGTTCTGTGTCTTCAAGTGAATTAATTTTTTTTATATTTTGCAAAGATGCCTTGAAAATATTTCTGAATCACTTAATGTTATCGTAACAATTTCCAGACAAAGTAATTGTTGTACTGAAGCTCTTTTTATGGAAGTCCAAAAAATGCATTTGAGACATCTTCTACAACAGGTTTACA
>NW_007593895.1:0-492 GCF_000523025.1 Cynoglossus semilaevis | reverse complement strand
CAGAGTAAACCCTCCCACATCAGTCATCCAGAGATGATTGCAGTTCAGCTGACGTCAGGCACGAAACCTACCCATATTTTATAGAAACATACAGAGGCTGAAATAACTATAACGTAGGTTAGTTCGTGGCCAGGTCACCCAGTAGCTAGGTTAGTCCGTACGTAATTTAGGTGGTGGGCAGGTTAGTTGGTAGCCAGGTTATGCAGAGCTAGGTTGGTCGTTAGATAGGTTAGCTGGTAGGTAGGTCAGTGGGTAGATAGGTTACCCAGTAAGTAGAATAATGAGCAGGTAGGTTAGACTGTAGGTAGGTTAGCTGGTAGGTAGGTCAGTTGGTATCCTGGTTAGCAGGTAGGTAGGTCAGTTGGTAGGAAGGCCAGTAGAAAGGTCAGTAGGTAGATTGGTATATGATTGGTTGATATGTAGGTCTGTAGATAGTTGGGTAGTAGGTAGGTAGACAAGAACCTTGGTTGAAATGTAGGACTGTGAAATGGG
>NW_007593894.1:0-492 GCF_000523025.1 Cynoglossus semilaevis | reverse complement strand
GGGTCCTGAACAATGTCATACAAAACTTTGGTATTTTTTCCCTTTAAAAAAAAGTGTCCCCACAAATATAGCTGTACCAGAAAAAACACACACACACATACACGCACCTTCTGCTGGAGCAACTGGTGGGAACACCCTTCACCCCCACGCCCCCTTGTGTTTAGTTGTCATGTGCCTCTGGGGGATAATTCAACTAGAGACCAGCTGCTGCTTCTTTTGACACACTCACTCAGACACACACACACTCAGACACTTGCTCTTTTCAAGGGAACCTGCTGTCAATCGACAGACATTAGAGAGACACAAAGAACAGCTCAGCTTTGAGAGAGACAGAGACAGCTGGTCGACAACGCACACACACACACACACACACACACACATACGGAGAAAATGTAAAACATTTTGCACAAACTTTGTTTATCCACGATTTGTGCGTGCAAACTACGTGAATAATACCAATGTAGGTAATGTACTTTCTCTCACCCTCCCCCG
>NW_007593893.1:0-492 GCF_000523025.1 Cynoglossus semilaevis | reverse complement strand
AAAAAAAAGCACCCCCTCACCCCCATTTCCTCCTCCCTCGCCACCTCACCCCCCACCCCCACATCTGTGCTTCCATCTGGCTGAGGCAGTTAGGCGTCGAGCGGCGGCGGCACTGACAGCGCTCTTCACAGAAACCAACTGTTTCGGTTTTATGGCGGCAAGTCATTGCGAGTGTGTGCACGACTGGGCCGTCATTAACACGTATTTAACACCCATTATCACACTGTCGCAGCCAATCCGCAGGTGAACATGCGGCCGCAGTTGCTGATGCGGAGACACTGGCCGATGAATAAGACCACAGCTATATTAGGGTTGAAGCCCCCGTTGACAGCAGCTTGGACGGAGTGACAGACAGTCATTTAAAACAGAGGAGAAGACAATCATGTTCTGTCACACACAAAAAGATAAAGTATTTGAGGGACTTTTAAAACCACATGGCTGCTAAATTCACTTTGGGTCATTCTGTTTAAAAGATTGTTTTGATATATTATT
>NW_007593892.1:0-492 GCF_000523025.1 Cynoglossus semilaevis | reverse complement strand
TCAAAGACCATCATCTGGACCAAAGTTCAGTGTAGGTAGAGTATGGAGAGGTTTCATTAAGAAATCAGTTATTTTGAGCAGGTCGAGATATACACGCCAGTGTATACCTCTGTAGGGTCTACACTCTGAATGTTGTACCTGTATTACATGTTGTAACCGAAGCGTTTCTGGCAAAAACGAAATACTATTTAAAATAGGTAATATGTGGCATTTATATGAACAAAGACGCATGGATATAAGATACAGATTTAAGCTGCTGCTTTAGTCTAGCTTTGAACACAACATATGAACATATAAAGGCACTGAATTTCAAAATTTGACAAAAGTGTCAAGTGTTTTTTAAGTGTCAAAAAACAGTGTCTTACTTTTGCAGAAACCCTATAGAAAGATAGATACCGACCATTAGAACAGCTTGGGCAGCACTGCTTTACAGTAGGCTGTCACTCTTATTCACACGTGACACACAAGTCACTCTCACGAGGTGCATTTTTT
>NW_007593891.1:0-492 GCF_000523025.1 Cynoglossus semilaevis | reverse complement strand
TCATCATCAGCGTAAAGATCAACCTTCAAACACTGGTGACAACTGCTTACGTCGAGAAGAAACTAAAAAAAGGCACCAGTCCACTAGAGGGAGGAGTAGTGATGTCAAACTCTGGGTAAAGGAGCTGTCCTTTAAGATACTTTTGAGGAAACCACTCGAGAAGAAGTCCCATGACCTGCCACAGGGGTCACTGTCACTGTATTTACCAGTTTCACCAACGCAGAAACTGCAGCAAATCGGTTTGATTGAACCTAAAATGACGCCGACAAGAACAGGAACCTGACAGAGGATCGAAGTCAGGCTGGAGCTGAGGACTGGTGATGAGATGAACATTTAATTCTCTCTAATTGGAGAAGAAAAATACGACATTTTAGGTAGACGACAATCAGGATTAGTAACGACGGGCGGACGACGACGGTCTGAGACGTTTGTGAAGGTTTACGTCACGTGTGTCTCCCTGTATAAATCATCCAGTTTGTTGTTGTTGTTGTT
>NW_007593890.1:0-492 GCF_000523025.1 Cynoglossus semilaevis | reverse complement strand
CCACCACCACCACCACCATAAAGATTTTTAATGTATCCCTGCCTGTGGAAATCAGAGACATAAATATTAAAAACTAGAATGGCAGAAGATAACCGCTGTTTCACCCGATGAATGGTTTTGTGCCATTTTAAATGTGAATGAAAAAATTCTCCAACCGCAGAAGTCCAGGAATAAATGGAGCACACAACTTGAGAGCCTTGTATCTTCCAGCACAGACACAAAGGTAGCTTGGTGCGGAGCCAAACATGTGCAGGTTTAACAGGGGATTTGAAAGACAAATACCTCCACAATCAGCTCGGCGGGTTTGCGGTATATAATTATTTTCTCTTTGCTCTGGCAAATGAAACGTGCAATTATGAAGGTGTTTAATGTGCAATTACTGCCCCCAGAGGAAGAGGAGATGGAAAAAGAAAACAGGAAAAAAACTGTAAGACAGAAGATCTGTGTTTTTGTTCTAATGATAATAAAATGTAATCAATTCTTTGGTTGATC
>NW_007593889.1:0-492 GCF_000523025.1 Cynoglossus semilaevis | reverse complement strand
AGTGATTAGAAGTGAAGTAAAAATGTACACACTTTTTACTGTACTGAGTACAACTTAGTACAAAGTATTCGAGTTACAAGTACTTCTAATAAGAAGTAAAACTTTAGCCTATCACCTACAGTATATCAGCGGTGTAGATCGTGAGCTCCCAGTAAATCCCATTTCCCATCGTGCAAAATCATTAAAATTAAGAGGTAAAATACGAATACAATTCAATCGTGTGTACTAGTGATCAGATACTGTAAGAATTTCATAATATTGTACCATAGAGCTAATAAAAATTGAATCAGTGTCCCAGCGTATAATGTATTAGGTATATAAAATGTTAGTTTATATGTGTAAATACTGCATATATTTAACATTTTCAATGTCACTAGATCACTCTTAGCTCTCAAGCTAAGTGTTCTCATCCTAACCTAGAGTCTAACACATACTGTATATAAATAAGAATCAGTAAAGACACAGATACTACTATAATGTACTGATACGACA
>NW_007593888.1:0-493 GCF_000523025.1 Cynoglossus semilaevis | reverse complement strand
TTTTTTTTTGCAGACTTCAGCAGCAGACGACCAGGTGAAGGTCCTGACTGGTGGTGTCGTTGACCACCTCTGGTCCATGTCTGGTCTTTGGACTATTCACTCCTGGACACGAGTGGGGACCAGAGGAACCAGAGACAGGGACTTCTCAAAGACAAAGTTTGACCCTGGTGTCACTATAACTTCAGCATGTAGCATTGTAGCATATGTAGCATTAATATTTAATCACAGAGTTTGAAGATTTAATCATGGAAAATACTCCAGCCAGTTAACTGCCTCTTTTCATTTTTCCTCAAAATATCAATACCAGTGCAAAGAAACCATGAACCATTTTTCTAAAATGTACAACCGTGAATGTGTTTCTTTATGTATTTTGATGAAAATAGAACATCTGTTTTTTTACCAGATGTTCACTCCTCTTGGGTTTGTCCGTGTATTGTTTATGCTAAAATAACTTTATTTGCCCTTTAATATGAGAAAGTCCAAAGGCTAATGA
>NW_007593887.1:0-493 GCF_000523025.1 Cynoglossus semilaevis | reverse complement strand
ATCTGCTTAGGATAGTGCTAAGGTAGATAGTGAGGACTGACCATAGACATTAAAGAAGGTCTCTGGTGCAGATGATGGTTGTGTAACGCAGCCCTGGGAAACTACAGTACCAGAAAAGAAAAAAGATATAAAACAAGGATACTTTTCACTGGATCAGTCAAATAGACAAACGAGCAAACACTTAATCACAAGCTCTATGTCATTACCTGCATCGATCACTTCCAAGGACATTCACAGATATAGAGAAATGTTTTTTCCAAACTACCTCATCTTCCTCAGCTGTTACTGCGTGTTTCTCCCTGAGGGAATGTGCATGGACAAATATGATTCTGTGAAGAACAGCTCTTTTGTGAGGTGGTTTTAAGGCTGAAAATCCAAATCAAGTTTATACCACATCTGATCATTCTATCACAGTAAGTCAATTGCTGACATTGTACTAGCTCTAGCAACTCTAGTTGCTAAGACAGGTCCATTGGAGTCATTAGAGATTTGT
>NW_007593886.1:0-493 GCF_000523025.1 Cynoglossus semilaevis | reverse complement strand
TGGACATGCTAACTCACGCTAGCCCAAGGAACAACAGTTGAAAAGCCATGATCTGGATGTAGCTATTAGCTACCCATTAGCAAGAGCTCTTCAACATCTATTTACAGACAAACCTCCCGTGAGCCTGAACTGAGGAGAAAAGAGCGCCACCTCTAGGTCAACATCCAGGTCAAACAGGATTTACTGTTCAGGCTCAGAGACAGTTAAAGATCGGTGATAAGAATCGGACTTTTTGGAGCTCCTCCACGTGAGAACTTCAGTGATAACGGCGTCTGAAGCGTCCGTCAAAGAGAGCTCGTGTTTCTGCAGCGTCAGTTCAGCCTCAGAGCAGAGTTCAGCCTTATTAACAGACGGGGACTTCCTCAACTGCCCCCACAGCGCTGTTTGTAAATGGCAGCAGGGCTATTAATATCCTGGAGTGGATTCAGAAAATAACCACAGCTGCCGAGCAGAATCTTCAACAATAAGCTCTTATGTTGGGGGGGTGGGGGAG
>NW_007593885.1:0-493 GCF_000523025.1 Cynoglossus semilaevis | reverse complement strand
GACAGGCTGCCCCTTGGAGGAGCCAAGTGTGTGGTTCATCTGGGGCATCTGGGGACAATCAGAAACATGACCTCAGGGCCTATTGTTTTAAGAGAAACCGTATACTTTTGACCTTTTGCCTCATTAATGTCAAATAAAAGCAAGGTGTAAGAAATAACAACAAAATAATGTAAAGCAATTTAATGAAAAATACTGTATCTGTGTTTGAGTACAGATGGTTCATTCATTTACTGTCGTTGGTTTCCACTTGCAGATGTACATGAGGGCTCAGTTTGCCTATGACCCCATGAAAGATGACCTCATTCCATGTAAAGAGGCAGGTCTGAAGTTTCAGACTGGGGACATCATTCAGATCATCAACAAGCAGGACCCGAACTGGTGGCAGGGGAGAGTGGAGAGCGGCACTGCTGACTTTGCAGGACTGATTCCATCTCCGGAGCTCCAGGAATGGTAAATATCTCCACTGTATTCCCAATGATTAATTCAAATGACT
>NW_007593884.1:0-493 GCF_000523025.1 Cynoglossus semilaevis | reverse complement strand
TGTATTTGAAGGCATCTCTGGGACTTTAAATTTTTTTAATACAGTAGTTGTGAGTAGTTAGTAGTGAGTCCAACACAGGACAAATTGTGCTTTTTAGTATATTTTTTGACAATTGACAATGTGTGCAGAAAATGATGTAAAATACACTCCTACAAGAAGGAACATGAAAACTAAAATGTAGCATGATATAGCATGAGTTTGATGTCACTGCCTTAGTGTGTCTTTCTTCAATTGCTGTGATTGTATTAGTGTTGTTCAACTAAACAGGCCCAGGTCTACTGTGTAGCTGCTGAGAATTCTAATTGGATGACTTTTTCCATAATTGTTTATAAATAGATTAAGGTTGGTAAAGATTGCCAAAGTGTATTTATTGATTTAGCTCATGGTTATGACATTTGCCCAAAGTAGTAAATTGGAAGTTTGCCCCTGTAGGTGGATAAAATTGATTTCCTTAATGTTCTGTAGACTAACAGAGTTTTCTTTTTTTTTTTTT
>NW_007593883.1:0-493 GCF_000523025.1 Cynoglossus semilaevis | reverse complement strand
TGACTCTACTTCCTGTTGTCGCCCTCTCTTTCTCATTAGCTGTTGTTAGCTAGCAGCTAATGAGACCAATCAGTAAGTACCGATCTCTGAGGAGGACTGGAGTATGCCCATGTTGTCTTTCAGCCACCGTACCACTGCACCAGCGATGGCCACTGAACCCTGGGACAAACAACAGACGACCATGAGTTCCAGGAGTGTGGAAATACTTGTAGTACCGATGAAGACGGTCTCACACCCACCTCCAGGGCGTAGCAGGCAGGCTGGTCCTTTCCCAACTTGTAGGCCACTGTGGTCAGCAGCCCATGTTCTGACAGGACGGGCTACGGAGTCCAGGAGACAAACGTCACCGTTACTGTGACGATACGTGACAACAGTACAACAACAGTACTACAGATACAAATACCTCACCTTGGTGCCTGTGTTTCTGAGCAGGAAGCATCCTGTTCCATATCTGTGACAGTAGATGGCGTTAGAGAGTAGATGAAGAAGAAGA
>NW_007593882.1:0-493 GCF_000523025.1 Cynoglossus semilaevis | reverse complement strand
TTTTTTTTCAGTCCCTTGAACAAACACTAACCGGAGCAGGTGCACACGAAGAATTTAGCTAAAGGGCACGGCGGCGGCTGTACGACAGGAGATAATTGATCCATACATCAGAGCAAACTACTCATTCAGAAAACATCATCCTGTCACCATGAAAAATGATGGGCTGCCATGACTGACAAAGTCATAGTGGCCGATAATCTGTTTCCTCAGACAACGCCTGGACTGAATGCGAAGTGGGCCGGGCCTACAGGACGGGACAGATGCTGCCTTATTTCTGCTGCGTCATAAAACCGGCAGATAATGTCAGAGGGGAGTTTATGCCTGTTAATTTCACTGGCATTTCAGACTGAATTCTGCTCTTTGTGTTTCACTGTGACCATGGAGCGAGTTCTGCTCCTCCTAAAGCAGGAGTTCAGTCCAGTGAGGCCGTCATTATATGGTTCAATTTCCAAGTAACACTAAGACTCAGGCTATGAACTGCTGACGTCCGACG
>NW_007593881.1:0-493 GCF_000523025.1 Cynoglossus semilaevis | reverse complement strand
ATATATATATATATACATACATAAAAAGACAAACCAATTCCATATATCTGGTCTCTGCTGAATGGAATACAGCTGTTTGTAAAACAAAAAAAAAACTGTAAAATATATTTAAAGCATTAATTTTAACTTGTCAATATTACAGCTACGTTAAGCCAAATTCAGATGCATGCAAGTTAAACAGAACAGGAATATTATGGTGGCCCTAACAAAAGTGTGTATGACCTACCTTGTGAGCACTGTGGTATGCCACACTCCTGGTGTCTAAGATGAGGTCGAGGGTCAGTGGTAAAACACCATGGGCCACCAGTGGAGTTGTCTGGGTTTCGGCAGTAGTTTTCTCTGAGGTCCTTCTTTCTGTACTTCTTGGACATGAATCTGTCAGAAACACAGAATCAGCTCCCATTACACAAACTGTGTCGATTAATAACAAAGCAATCATTTCTTCTCAATCATTCCTTTCTCTTTCTTTCTCTTTTTTCTTCTTTCAGATTTG
>NW_007593880.1:0-493 GCF_000523025.1 Cynoglossus semilaevis | reverse complement strand
TTTTTTTTCTTTTCTCCAAGGCCATTGAACACCCTGTACGGACAAATCAGATTCCTCGTCAAATCCCAGATCAGTCTTTTTACACAAAGCCCTTTCCTGGCATTGTTATGGGAGGAATTCTACCTTTTGGATGTATTTTCATTCAGCTCTTCTTCATACTCAACTCCATCTGGTGAGCATAAATAAAAACGTCTACCTCTCCCTACACATGCCAGAGCTGTAGGTATGTAAATGTCCATTAATCGATTTAACAAGAGCACAAGTAAAGAAGCGTATCTAGTGACACTACAGGAAAAAGTAGATTTTACATTTTTAAGCGTACTTAGTATCAGATTGCAGTCTAATGAATTTATCTGGTACAGTGGTCCCCAACTCGCAGGCCGCAGACTGGCACCAGTCCGTGGGTTGATTGGTACCGGGCTGCACAATGCCGTTTTATTTATCATCTGATGCGGAACGATGTTTTATTTTGAAAAATAACCGGACTCTGTGC
>NW_007593879.1:0-493 GCF_000523025.1 Cynoglossus semilaevis | reverse complement strand
ATTAGCATACCTCAGCTATTGCTACAAAACCAACTCCTCGACTGTAGATGGAGCTAGTGAGGCCTAGTGGGACATTCATCTCATTCAAAGCCACAGCTGTGTAAATTAACTGATGTTTTACAGCGTATTTTTCTCGACGTCTCTTCTTCCTTTTTAGCCGCAGAGCAGAGACACGGGGGCAGTGAGGGCATTTGACGGTTGACACTGTTTCTTCTTTGATTATTTTAGGAGCCAGGGGACGCTAACGTATCCTTCTGTTGTTTTTGTGGGGTTTAGTAAGTTTTCTTTCAGCAGATAATAAGGGAACTCTTGTGTTTGTTGTTTAGCCCGAGGGTCGCCCTGGAAGGGTTGGCAGCGTTCAGCATGGGAGAGGAAAATGAAACCAGGAGTAGTCAACCTTTTTGGAAATCTGTGTTTGGAGCATTGATCTGAGGACAGAGAGTGAAAGGTTACTCTTTTATTTTGTCTCCTTAGTCCCCCCCCCCACCTCCTC
>NW_007593878.1:0-493 GCF_000523025.1 Cynoglossus semilaevis | reverse complement strand
TATCTCAAAGCAAAAATTTGATCTGGACTATATCGCCATCTCCCATAAATCTATTAAGAAAGTCTTGTTTCGTCATTCCAGTGAACAGTGTTAGAACAATTTTCGCACTGGAGCTAGTTGGCAACACTTTGTGACATGGTGCATTATGCGGAAGCGGCTTTGTGTACATTTGTCGTATATCATATACATCATATATCATACATTAGACGGCGCATTCGCTCACGCCCTTCATTATGGCTCCCAAGCGTAACTCAAACTTCTTATGGTTTTTTGTCCGAGATTGTGATGTCACCACTGTTTTAGTGCCGGTGAGTGACATAGGTACTAGGAACAGAATACCAACATAGGTCAAGGACCCGCTCTAATTAGCTTCACTAAGCTAATCAAAATTTAGTAAGGCTTTGTGATAGTCATTATGTGCCATATATTGCCCCCAACAAATTTTTAATGTTTACCCATTGAGTTATCCAACAATATACACGTACATGTCACA
>NW_007593877.1:0-493 GCF_000523025.1 Cynoglossus semilaevis | reverse complement strand
TATATATATATATGCATTTATATATCTAAACATTATTTATATGTGTGTCTCTATATTTATATGTGTGTATATATGTAAATATATGTACACACATATATACGCATGTGAACACATATACACATACAGTATATGAACATATATACATACTGTATGTGACTCATGTTTGTTGCAGTCCCATTCACTGTTGGTATTTAATAAAGCCTTCCAAGCTGAACTACCCTTTGCACCTGCACAAGGGTTTTTCCTTCACTTATTCCTGTCAACCGCTGACCTTTTAAAAACTGTATTTCTTCTCTTTGAAGTTCCCCACTGCTCCGTCTTACCTGCTGGTTTTCCAGCCACGTTAACGTCTCTCTCTCTCCTACCTGTTTACCCAGAACTCCTGACAGATTCATCTCCCCTCCCATATATTTACACCCTCCTTTACTCCGCTTCATTACTCGCCATAACTTCTTTGCAGCCTGTAGCCCCTCCGCCCTCACCGCCCTCCCCC
>NW_007593876.1:0-493 GCF_000523025.1 Cynoglossus semilaevis | reverse complement strand
TATATATATGACCCAGTCATATATATATAATGTATAATTTACAAGGACGATGCAAAACTCCACACAGGACGGCCGTCTGTTTCCAGTCAAACGTGAATGTTCTTGCTGCGAGGCAGCAGCGCTGCAGCGTACGCACGGCTTTTCTGTGCTGTCGGGTGAAACTCGGTGAAACTCCGTGCACAGATCTGCATAATTCACAACGACCGGCCATGGAGAACTCTCCAGACGCTGCGTTTGGCCAGGCAACCGTTGCCTTAGCCACATTTTCTGGCGATGATGAATTAATGATGAGACAAATTCATTACGGACGGAGCCTAAATATTCCATTAGCTGAGGAGCTGGACGTGGATTTCCTGACCCTGCTGGGTTAACAAAGAGTTAAAGCTAGTACTAGTCACGACTAGTACTCACTGAAGACTGTCTTCAGCCTCAGTGTAGGGCCGGGATGCTAACATGTGGAGCTGAAGTCAGAAACAAATACCATTTACTGTAT
>NW_007593875.1:0-493 GCF_000523025.1 Cynoglossus semilaevis | reverse complement strand
AACTTACAACTTATTTTACCTACTTTATTCTCCACAAATGTACGACCTTAATCATGCTTTTCTTTTCATTGTCAATGTGGCTCTTAATATTCTGTGGTAGAAGTGAATTAAAAGTCTTTGTGGTCCTAAAAACCATTTCCTTTCATATGTACAACCTCCTCCCACACAGTGCCTTAAAATTACACACAAATTAAACTCAGTGAACAACAAGGCATGCAAACCTTCCAAAAATATGTTTCTATAGAAACCCTTCCAGAAAAGACAAGTCCTCGCGTGGAGGTGGAACGCAGCACCACAGTGCCCTCTTGTGGCTACAGCTAGAAAAGTATCGACGTCATTATTTTATCAGCATTTCTATTAACATGAGCATCTCTCAAGGTAGAGAGAATGTAATAGGAAAATTAAAAACAAGAAAAAAAGAAATCCTCCACATCTTTGAAAAACATGCTAGAAATAAGTGGCAATACTGTTGACAAAAGTGCGTTGTTTGTTT
>NW_007593874.1:0-493 GCF_000523025.1 Cynoglossus semilaevis | reverse complement strand
AAAAACACTCACTGCAGTCTGTAGTTACCCTGAGGCCGTGCTGAGGCTAAAGGACAAGCCTGTGACCTTAATTGCTAACCATCACTGTACCATGTGACCCCAAGTTTAAACCTCACATTCATAAATGTTAAATTCTAAATTTGAAACATTTTGTTCTACAAACAGAATCAACTCTGAACCATCCTGTCGTCGTCCACGTTTGGTGCAGACCTTCAGCTCCTCAGTAGATGTTTCTGACAGTGACTGATGGTCCAGCAGGATGACACCGTCCTCGGCACTTCTCTAGTGACAGGTGAGTGAAGGGAGTTCGAGTCCCGTTCTCCTCCTCCTCCTCCTCAGCAGTTAATAACAATTTGAAAAGGGTTGGGGGTTAATAACACAGTCATTACCTGGATGAGGCTGGGAGACAGATGGAAGCATGTATGCAGATGGACGGCCGTCATTAATCCTCCTCAAACAAACCCTCCAGTAGGTTTGATGGGAGCGAGCAGTG
>NW_007593873.1:0-493 GCF_000523025.1 Cynoglossus semilaevis | reverse complement strand
GCAGGTCACATGAGGCCAGAAACACATACTTTAACAGTGTGGATTATAGGGTAGGTCACAGCAATTGTTGATCTTGGTAATCCTTTATGGCTGCAGATAGCTGCTGGTGGAATTATCTAGCATTTGAAAACAGCATGTTGTCAAAGCACATTGTCTACTGTAGTTATATCGCCATAATTCCTCGGACAGTGACAGGTGGTACACAAAATTCTCCACTAAGAAAAACCTTATAAAGAATATTGCTATACAGTTTGAGTGAAACTATAACAAATTTGACGAAAACAAAAACTTAGTAGAGGGTTTCTTCCATCCCTAACCCTTGTTTTTTTTTCTGTATTCAAAGTTAGTTAATGAACTGAAGTTAGTGTGCAAGACAGGAAAGCCCCGGGCCAGCTTAGAAAAGGTGTGCTATGAATTCCTGAAGGGATTTTTTTGTTTTAGTGCGTTGTATCACAGCAACTCAGTTTACTGTTTTACACATTGTTTCCCAAAG
>NW_007593872.1:0-493 GCF_000523025.1 Cynoglossus semilaevis | reverse complement strand
CTTGTACTGCTAAGAAGGGCCCCACTAAACAATCCCCACATCCTTGGGCCATTTCCTGTAATCGATCGGGGAAATCGCTATGTCCTGGTAGCCAAGGACTATTTCACAAAGTGCCCTGAAGCCTACGCAGTCCCTGACCAAAGCGCCACCACCACGGTGGAATACCTAGTCAGCAAGATGTTCTGCAGGTTTGGAGTACTAGAGGAACTGCACAGTGACCAGGGGAGAACTTTGAAGCAGAGGCATAAAGAAGACCTGTACGACGCTGCTACATCCGCAGAGTGATGGTCTGGTTGAACGGTTCAATCGCACCCTGGCAACGCAGCTGGTAATCCTGACCAGCCGCCAGCAGTGAGATTACGACCTACATTTACCCCTGGTCCTGTGGGCCTACCGTACAGCAGTCCAGGTGTCAAGCAAATGCACACCCTCTGCGCTCATGTTTGGGTGTGAGCTTTGCACACCAGTTGATCTGGTCTTTGGAAGTCCTCCA
>NW_007593871.1:0-493 GCF_000523025.1 Cynoglossus semilaevis | reverse complement strand
CTCTCAGAAACCGTTTCAGCTCATCTATTGTTAGCCCATCTTTAGTAATTAGCATGTCTCTGAAGGTACCAGGTTTAGTAATTTTTAGTACTGTTCTGATTACCTCAGCCGGTGTGAACCCTTCAGCTAGACCTTCATCAATTTGTTTGCACAGGTTATTGAAACTCAAGTCAGAATCATGGTCAGAAATTTGTCCACTGTGAATTTTGTACTCTCTACGAGGTAAAAATGCGGCTACATCAGATAATTTTACCAAACCAGTTCCATGACCCGCAACCATTGTGGGTATAGTCGTACTCACTGTTGCTCCCACTTCTAGTACTGGTTCAGTCTCGGCCTCTGAATCTGCATGCTCTTCACCTGATGCTATTCCACCTTCTGCAGTTGGTTGTGGCGTTTGCAGTTCATCAATGAGATCTTTAAGAATGAGCAGGCGAGCCATCCCTTGGTCCTCGAGGCCCTTCAGCTGTTTACTTCTCACAAAGTCGACAAT
>NW_007593870.1:0-493 GCF_000523025.1 Cynoglossus semilaevis | reverse complement strand
TTCTGGTGAATTTCAAAGTGCGTTTAAATGCGATAAAAGTCGCGATTGGTCAATAATTGAATGCATTATTGACTAAATGTTTCCCATGATCACTCTTATTTCGGACATAATAAATTGAGGGAGGCAGATATTTGAAAAGGAAGCCCAAGCAAAATGCCCAAGCCTTCTGTAACAGAGAGTGAAAGACAATAGCACCCCCTGCTGGAGGCCAATTGTATTTGACTTGTTCTACCATCTAAAGCAAATTAAGTGTTATAGCAAATAAACCCAACCAGAAGTGCTTCCCATTTGAAGTGAAGTACTTTTTGTCTCTCATCAAACAGCTGAAAAGCTAAATCACGTGTTAAAAAAAAAACGCAGACCAATCAAAGATGTTTCAAGGGTTCGATGTGTAAAAGGTTTTTTACTAGAGGTCCTAAATGTCCTTTCGAGAGACAATCCTCAATCTTTACAAATATTTAAACAAACATTCACCGGTGCCTACTAAAAAAAA
>NW_007593869.1:0-493 GCF_000523025.1 Cynoglossus semilaevis | reverse complement strand
CAACTCTTTACGTTATTTAATGTAAAACATAGATCATTTGTTTTGCCTCTCAGGCTCCAACCCCTGGACATAATGGCCCACTTAACCCCTTAATTAACAGACAGAGATCATGTACCATTCCCATTTTTTACAATAAACAGCCCAGATGCATCAATCTGGATTAACTTGGCCAGAGGAACCGATCAATCGCAGTGATTACCATTGGCCATGAGAGACAACTTGCAAATTACAGCCGAAATGAAGGAAAACCGAACGGCATTTGGCTCCAGTTAATGATAAAATTGATTTCAGAGTCTGCTAGTGACAGCTGCAGACGATGCAATTAAGTCAATTACACCCTGTTTAGCAATAAATTATTGACTAAAGATGCAAATATAGGATAAATAAGACCAAAGATCCACTTGTGACGCAAGCCCCAAGGGGGTTTTTGGTCTACAGAATGAAGCCGAAGACAACTTCGAGCGACAGAAATAGTCTCGATAATGTTTTGTAT
>NW_007593868.1:0-493 GCF_000523025.1 Cynoglossus semilaevis | reverse complement strand
CTGCAGAACGTAAACCCACATGAAGGACATGATGTAACACACAACAACGGTGTAAGCCAGTGGTCAGGATCTACAGGTGGACCACAATGGGATCACAATTAAAATAAACCAAAAATATCAGTATAATTCTGTGGTATAGTAGTGACCAAAGACTGTGAGAATTAAACCATATAATGCCTTACAGCTATATTTACTTCATCAAGTATGTTCAGCTTATGGGAGCTAATATATATTTGACATTTTCAATGTTGGTTGATCACTTAAGCTTGCTCTTTTGAATAGTTGTCTCCAAGCCATAAAAGTGTGGGCGCCCCTGGTTTAAGCAGAGAGAAATAACAGTTTGGTGGAGCTTTCTTCCTTAATAGTTTTGTTGACAGAGCACAGTGATGGGAAGAACTGGGGAAAATGAAGGAAACTGTGAAATTGGATGGGTAGGTTGGTGGAAAGGATAACAACCTTCAAGGTTTAAAAGTTTTCCAATCCATGAGAGGTA
>NW_007593867.1:0-493 GCF_000523025.1 Cynoglossus semilaevis | reverse complement strand
ATAGTAGTACACGTAGTAGTAGTAGCACAAGTACTAGTAGTAGTAGTACACGTAGCACACATAGTAGTACACGTAGTAGTAGTAGCACAAGTACTAGTAGTAGTAGTACACGTAGCACACATAGTATTACACGTAGTAGTAGTAGTAGTAATAATAGTAGTACACATAGTAGTAACACATAATACTACACATAGTAGTAGCACACGTGCTAGTAGGACACATAGTAGTTGTACACAAAGTAGTAGTAATAATAATAGTAGTACACGTAGTAGTAGTAGTACATGTGCTAGTTATAGTACACGTAGTACACTTAATAGTAGTAGTAGGAGTAGTACACAAAGTGGTAGTAATAGTAGTACACATATTAGTAGTAGTAGTGGTTTACATACATAGTAGTAGTACACGTGGTAGGAGTACTACATGTGGTAGTAGTAATGTTAGCTGATGTTAGCTTTGGTATCTGTACCAGGATTATTGTAGCTAACGTTAGCTC
>NW_007593866.1:0-493 GCF_000523025.1 Cynoglossus semilaevis | reverse complement strand
AAAACATCCACAGCAGGAAGTGACAAGTGGCTGCAGGGGTTGACATTATGCTGCTGACATAAAACAATGATTAATTGAAGTCAATAACAATAATGTTGTTATCAGCACTGTGGAGTCACAGCCCTGTCATCCCTGGACTTCAAAACTAGTCCCTTTTCTCCAACTCTGACAAATAAAATCTTGATAATCCTGAACATTTAACAACATGAATTAATAAATCATTACATTTTTATTAAATGTCAAATGGAAAAAAACGCTTTAGCTGTAAAAATGTTTACAGCTAAAGATATAAAAACTAGAAGAATATGTTCAGTTTCTGGCTTAATGTTGTCATCACTGCCAACAGAATTGATGTCTGTACTAAACCTTTAACCATTTCTGTGATCAAAGTCTTTCAATAAAATCCTCTGTATTTGCACCAGGGGTTTCTGGAAACTTTTGAACCCTATATATTTAAAAAAAAACGAGTATGTATATACTAGTGATGTTCGAT
>NW_007593865.1:0-493 GCF_000523025.1 Cynoglossus semilaevis | reverse complement strand
AGAGTGCTGTGCTATACAGAGAAGACGAGGTCTGTCCCTGCATCTCTTCCGCGAGTAAGAGGGTAAATTCCATGACCTTAGTGGAGCTTCTGGCAAAGTCCTGGTGGAAACCCATTTGGTAGTGATTTAAACGGCGTCTAGACGGGAGAGCATTCTGTGACGAAGTGGGTGAGCTGTCGGGTGGTGTGTGTACGTAGTTTGTGTTGTGTTAAAAAACAAAGGGAAGGCACAAAAGAAATGGTTTGTCTCCCGCTCCTTGTGTTACAACTTGGAGGTTTGACCCGATGAGGCATCACATTCCTAAGTGTTGAACAGGAGGATATATAGACACAGTTGGGAGGCAAGAAAGAAACTGTTAAAAGACAAATGATCATGCACAGTGTACACTCCGGAATTACGGAGTGTTGAAACATCGGACAAGCACACTTTTGTTTATACAACTAAAGATAATGATGGTGTTTGGACCAATGACAAAAACAAATGTTTTTTTTTT
>NW_007593864.1:0-493 GCF_000523025.1 Cynoglossus semilaevis | reverse complement strand
TGCTAAAATCATTTAAGTTCAATTTTTTTTCCCCTCATTATTGTACACACAGCACCCCATATTGACAGAAAAACACAGAATTGTTGACCTTTTTGCAGATTTATTAAAAAGGAAAAACTGAAATATTACATGGTCATAAGTATTCAAACCCTTTGCTGTGTTTAAATATACTGATTGGACTTGATTTGAAAAGCCATATATCTATATGTCTATACAAGACTTTACTGATCACCGTGCTTTGTCAGAGCGAATGAGAATCATGAGGTCAGTGGAACTGCCTTAAGAGCTCAGATCCAGAATTGTGGCAGGGCACAGATCTGGTCAAAGTTAATCCGTATATCCTTAATCCTTGGAAGACGTTTGGGATGACCAGAACCCTTCCTAGAGCTGGCCGTCCAGCCAAACTGAGCAGTCAGGGGGAGAAGAGCCGTGATGAGAGAGGTAAAGAAGAGCCCCAAAGATCACTGTGGTTGAGCTCCAGAGATGCAGTCGG
>NW_007593863.1:0-493 GCF_000523025.1 Cynoglossus semilaevis | reverse complement strand
CAGCAGCAGCAGCAGCAGCATCACCCTGAGTTCTCTTATTCTACTTGAAACTAGTCAGGTGAGAACTTGTACTACAGTATCTGCTGCCGGTTCATGAGCGCTGCCGACCACCAGAACACGCCGCCTCACCAAGGGGGTTTAGGACGCCCATAGAGGCTGGAGGAAGTCTTACAAGATTTGGTTCACATTCCTCATTGCAGTTACTACCAGATAAGTGGTAAGTCCAACTTTCAACACGTTTGAAATACTTTAAGAGGATCAGACTCGGTGCATGGTTACAGCAACTCTAGGTCTGATGCCTCTGACCTTCAGGAGGAAACCAGGGTGAAGAAGCAATTAAAAAGGAAGTCATTCAGATTTTATTTTTGCTGGAGAAAAACCCGTCTACGTGGTTTAATAAATCTGTAGTGAACACGAGATGGGACGGGGTCATCGTTGGTCTACACATACACTCCAAGAGAGATCTGAGAGATCAGTGCTTGTTAAACCAGAA
>NW_007593862.1:0-493 GCF_000523025.1 Cynoglossus semilaevis | reverse complement strand
GATCTTACAGTAAAATGACTGAAGGTCTACAAACACCAATAGGTCTGGAGAAACTTTGGAAGTACACCAAAGAAATACAGACGATAGGAATCGCCTTAAAAAACTTGTTGAAATCCAAAAAAAGGATGGAAATTGTTTGGGGTCAAAGTTTTGACCTCATTTGTATATAAATGGTATTTGAGTCTAGGCAAAGCTTTTAGTCCAAAGACCCAGATGCCAATATTTTTTCTCATCCAGATCTAAGACCTCGGGGACTTTCAAAGCCGACTTCATAAGAAGTCTACTGCTGAGCGTTCACACAAACGAGACACCCTTAAGCTCCCACCGACTACTGCCTTCTCCACATAAGTCTGCTGGACAGGTTGCCCTGGGAACCGAATCTGATTCCATTATGGGATGGATAAACACAATCAAAGAGTTTATCCACCTCAATAGAAGCCCTCAATGATGTATCTAATCTCCTGCACAATATGGTGTGTGTGTGTGTGTGTGT
>NW_007593861.1:0-493 GCF_000523025.1 Cynoglossus semilaevis | reverse complement strand
CCACTATACTAACGAGGACCTTATGTGGAATAAAATAGGCGTTTATATTAATCAAGTGAATGGCTAAACAATAACTATTATACTAATTATTTCAATATATAAATTCAGTAGCAACAAATACAAAATACAGAGTTTATTGGATAGTAAAAACTAATACAGTCCTGACAGTTTGCTCCATCAAATGGTATAATCTGGGTTTGGTTATCTCAAATTTGGTTATCTCAAATTTGAAGTGTTCGTTTAATTGAATATCTGTATAACTTGGGCTAAAATATAAATCTAAAAAAGATATAAGCTCACAATGGAAATGTTATTTTGTAATTTTTTTGAGAGTACATAATTTGTATGCATTTTCCAGCATAGTGTTGTAAAGTCCTGATCCCTTCTATATGGACTATCTTGGGTTCTATGCATACTTCAAGGTCATCAAAGCATTAATTAAAAAGCATTACAAAGCTATCATTAAAGTCTATCTGTCTGTCTGTCCATCCAT
>NW_007593860.1:0-493 GCF_000523025.1 Cynoglossus semilaevis | reverse complement strand
AATACATATTTAAGGGCATGGTGGCCTTATTACACAACATCAGAACCGTCACCATGCAGCAAAGTGGGGGTCCTTCAACCCAGGGGATGGAGAGGCATCTCAGTCATGCTGCTGCTTTCAGCACTTATATATCTGCTCCGGTGGGGATTATTTATGGTCCAATCAGACCCTGGGCGCTTCCAATTCAACTCAGAACTAATCCATATATTAAAGTAGGCCTTGAGAGCATAAAACAAGTGGCGCTGTGGTCTTTCATTCCCTCCGCCTATGACCTTTTGCTTTTCATCAAACTCCCTCCCGCCATACTCATTACATCTTTCTCCTTCTATCGAGTAGCTGCAGGAAACAAGAACAGGATCAAGTTGTATGCCAATGGCATTTGTGTAGTTTCTCCCCCCACGTGCCTGTATTCACTTCCTTCTAATCTGGCACTTTAACCTTTCAGGCTATCATTCCTGCAATTAAAAAAGGCTCATATCTGGACTCAGTAATC
>NW_007593859.1:0-493 GCF_000523025.1 Cynoglossus semilaevis | reverse complement strand
TTTTTACATTATTTTAATTTTGTAATAGACGTTTAATTGAATTTGGTTCTGGGTGAAAGGTTGTTTCCTGTTACCACGTGATGCGTCACGTTTCCCTAGCAACAGGTCGCTGGACACAAGACAACGGTGAGAGTTGGCGAAGAAAAACTTTTATCTATTTAACTATTACTTTTTGTCTGTGTGTCGGGGGTCTGGGTGGTCGTGTGGGTCGACACGGAGATTGGGACGGTGTAATTAATCTTCATCGGGATCAGAAAGGCTTAAAAAGTGAGTTTTGGAGATTTTTGGATCATTTTCCTTTTCGAACGTTTACGTGATACTATGTGTTTATCTAATTAGAAAATGCACATTTCTGTATTCCTTCATGACGTAAATGACGATTCTGCTCTTCATCATATTCGTCAGTGTGACGGCGTCAACATGTCAACACCCAGACTGGGCGTGGTCAGAGACTCCATGTCGACTAATCCACTGCTGATCAAGGTGAACCAAC
>NW_007593858.1:0-493 GCF_000523025.1 Cynoglossus semilaevis | reverse complement strand
GTTCAATTCCACATTCTGCCTTCTCCCTGGGGCCATTGCCCCCAGAGGTCGGCTCTATTTTATCTCCGCCCCCGAGACGGAGATTGGACTTTGTTACTGGCCTGCCCATCTCATGGGGTAACTGTTATTCTTACCATTGTGGACAGGTTCAGCAAGATGGCCCATTTTGTTGCATTGACCAAGCTCCCTTCAGCCAAGGAGACGGCACAGCTTGTCCTCACTCACGTTTTCAGGATCCATGGTCTCCCTCTGGATGTGGTCTCGGACCGAGGTCCCCAGTTCACTTCAGTGTTCTGGAGGGAGTTTTGTTCACTGATTGGTGCCACAGTGAGTCTGTCCTCTGGGTTCCACCTGCAGTCTAATGGGCAGACCAAGAGGGTGAACCAGATTCTCGAGACGACCCTCCGCTGCCTTACGTCCAAACAACCCACCGCTTGGTCTGAATGTCGGAATATGCTTAAAACATTCTGACCAGTTTGGCCACAGGACTCTC
>NW_007593857.1:0-493 GCF_000523025.1 Cynoglossus semilaevis | reverse complement strand
ATATTGGATATTAATTATTTGTCGATACCTGATATCTAATGAGAGTTTGATCTAATGACTTATAGAACATAAAGAAAAATGTAAATCACAATTTTCACTAACGATGAGAAAAATAATGACATTTACCGACGGTGGTCGATGTTGTTGTAAACTGATCCGTGGATTTGGTTCCACTTGTCTTTGTCGCTGACGATCCTGGAGTAAATGACGTCACACAGGGCGCAACGTCCCACACTGGTTGACCTCTCAGGGCTGGTGGACCAGCGAAGGTCACCTCGGTCTCTCTGTCCAGCAGAGACTTCTCCTGGAGATCTGAGGAGACCGACAGGTTCATCCCTGAGTTCTATAGCTGCACGGGTTTGTTTAGTTATTTGACAAAAATTCTACAAACCTTTTATTGAAGACACAGAGTTCTAAGCGTCACAGGAACAGTCCCACGGGTTTCCGTCCAGTCTGATCCTAGCGGACCTCAGATGGCCAAAGACCAGCGGGG
>NW_007593856.1:0-494 GCF_000523025.1 Cynoglossus semilaevis | reverse complement strand
CAACAATGTGAAAGAAGGAAATAATACAGGACAGTGTCTTTCTTTTTCGGTGAGGATCCTTGGTCTAAAAGACTCAGGTGGATGATCAAGACTGATGAAGAATTAATGTTCCTTTGAGGTGATTACCTAACCTTCTCCACCTGTGTCCACTTGACTCCTCCCCCTTCCTTCTCCTCTCTGCCTGTCCATTTCTCCCAGTCTTGAGTTCCTTCTCTTCCTCTGGGCGTTTTTGATCTGTGTCTGTTCCACTTGACTCTGAGTAAGCCTGAAGTTTTTATTTTTCTTCTTCTTGAACTTCGGATCCATGTTTTCAATCATCTGACTATTGAGATCATTAAATCAGAACCAGCAGGAACAAAAAATCTTTAAACACAATTAGCACGACAGGCTCGAAAAGTCAGGGTGTGAAATATTTAGCTTAGATTTCACAGCTTTCATACTACACCCATGTCTTCAACTCAAGGCTATGCTAGAGAGCGTCAAGAGTGTCTATT
>NW_007593855.1:0-494 GCF_000523025.1 Cynoglossus semilaevis | reverse complement strand
GATACTGGAAATCAAGCGTTACGTTGCGGTTCGGGAATGTCAAAGATCAGGTACAAACAAAAGACGCACCTGTACCTTAAACTTGTCTGGGGACTATAGGCAGCACGGAGATGCACCTGTGCAGTCGTCAATCATCTCCGTCTGTAACGAGCGTCACCACTGACCTAATTCTTCTTCTGTGGGCGTGGTGCGTTCCACATGTATGTAACATATGGAACCGATACAGTATGTTCTGTCGCTGTGACACCCGTCTGCACGCAGAACCTGACCTGAGACGTTCTCACACCGACTTCCTGTGAAAACTTCCTCAGGTCATTTTCTTTTTTGATCCAGGTCAGAACTGACAGAACCATCTCTACAGTCACTGACCACGACCGTCTGTAGCTGCATCACACACTGGAACAGCACAGAAATAAAGTTCAGCTAATTAGTGTAATAACGTTGTCAAAAAGTGCAGAGATTCTCAGTTGTGGCTTTAAATAAAGGGATAGTCC
>NW_007593854.1:0-494 GCF_000523025.1 Cynoglossus semilaevis | reverse complement strand
AAAAAAAAATCGGTTTATATTTAGGTTCTCAGTTGTATTGTAGCTAACATTTAGCTTTACTAAAATGTTTGATGATCGCAGCACAGTTTTATATCTTTCTGAAGCTGGATTCCCAGCCATTAGAGCCAAATTTGGCAACGATTTAACAGCAGGATAGCTAACATTAAGCTATCTTTTGGCTATGTTTAGGGGATTTAATATTGGAGGATTTACGAGGCAGTTTTATAACTGTGTAATTTTTTAGTTTTTATTTAAGATATATTCCTGCCCTCTGTCTACAAGGCTAATCTTAAGCTATTTTATTGCTCACTTTAAAAAACCTTAGTTGCTATTTTGAACCTTTTATGGTCTTATATTATTATCCATATTATTTTGTCAGTGATATTTAACTTGTCATTTTGTGTTTTTGACTATTCTATAAATCCATCTTGGACATTTTTTACTTTTTTGACCTAATAACAATAAGTTGTTTCACAACTTTTTCAGCATTTTCA
>NW_007593853.1:0-494 GCF_000523025.1 Cynoglossus semilaevis | reverse complement strand
TTTTTCTTCATACTGCTGCCGCTCCTTGACCCTTGCCATCCAAAAGTCACATACCAACATAAACTTTAGTGCACAGTAACTGGATAGTTGCAGTAGGGTGATTTTGCGACCCAGGCTGACAGGCACAAACCAACAATAGAAGTTAGAGGATGATAGAACACATCAGAGATGGTCAAGGAAAAGAAGAGGAAAAAAAAACAACAACATTGTTGTGATACAACAATGTCATGAAATCCAAGCTGCCATTCATGCAAATGATTGATGTGAACCAAAATCAAACAACATGTCTGTTCAATCCATGATCTGAAAAACAAAACAAAAAACAAACAGGCTCTGGAGACACACAACTTAAGAGCAACAGTCTGAGTAATGGTGTGTGCCTAGAGAGAAAACGTGAGTAATGACGACTGTATTATGTTTTTGGATTTGTCTGCTTGTTCCATCATTTAGAGACTGTGAACCATATGTTGTCGCAAACTTTTCATATGCTAGAT
>NW_007593852.1:0-494 GCF_000523025.1 Cynoglossus semilaevis | reverse complement strand
ATATATTTAAATACATCTGTCAGTCTTTATTGTATATTTTCCACTAAAGAGGATCAAGGGACTGATCTATGAAGAGAAGAGAACAAAAAATCATATATTTAAATACAGTGTTTTAGCTTCAAACCTATGAATATGTTGAAGGTCAAAAGTGCCCCCTACATCGCTGAATCAGAAAATGTGTACAAAAAAATAAACAAAAAATTGTCAAATTTAGCAATACAACAATGTCTTTAAAGGAACAAAAGTTAGCCACAAAGCTAAAGTTAGCTATAATTTAGCTGGAAATATGCATCAAAATGTAGATGAAAGGTAAATAGGTGAAAGGTTAAAGATAATACACAAAAAAAAATCTACATTTCAGGTCACAAAAACAAAACAAATTATTGCTATTACGTATAAACACAATAAACAAGTTAGCATTTAAATAGAAGTAACTCATACTGTCCAGTAAATATAAGCTGTAAAGAAGTTATAGGCATTGGCAAACTAAGGCC
>NW_007593851.1:0-494 GCF_000523025.1 Cynoglossus semilaevis | reverse complement strand
GAATTCACAAATCCTTGTGCCAATCTTTTCAATCGTTTTTGACCTTTAAATGTGGATGCAAACCATTCTTGACTTTTTTCTTCGACTGGTATTGACCAAGATGCATTTTTCAAATCTACTACTGAAAAATATTTTGATTCGGGTTTCAGCGTATTTAATAAAGTATGTGGATTGGGTACGCTTGGTGCTTTTACCTCTACTGCATTGTTTACTGCTCTTAAATCCTGTACCATTCTCCAGTCTAGACTAGGTGCTGCTTTTCTTACTGGAAAAATTGGTGTGTTACATTCAGATTCGGGGCATACTTTTATTATCCCTTTCACTTTTAGGTCGTTAATTATTGGCGCTATACCTTTTTCAGCATTAGGCTTCAAAGGGTATGATAGAGGCCCGACCCGCGGACGGTGACAGGCCTGAATTCGGCCTAAATTCTGTTTTGCCCTTGATTATCACAGGTTTTGCTGTTTACTGCTTTATCATAATCTGGATCTGGT
>NW_007593850.1:0-494 GCF_000523025.1 Cynoglossus semilaevis | reverse complement strand
ATTTTCTGCAGTATATCTTGTTACAGTAAATATTTAACATGAGGTTGATGCAAACTGTTGTGTATTATCTTAATGTTATATAAAACTACATAAATACAACTCTCCACTTGCCCCCACTCTAACACGGCATTTTTGAATTTGTTACTTAGGGCAGCCGGAATCTTCTTAGGATTCAAATGCAGTAAACAAAGGTAAAAAAAAAATGCCTGCAGTGATTACAAATGTGATGTGCCTTCATGCAAAATTTAATTATTAGTTTACTTTATTCAGTTGTTTATCATGACAGAAATTGATGAAAAAATATTTCTAATTATGATGCCTTTAATAGCTTTTGTCAACAAACCGGATATGTAAACACGTTAAAGATCTTGAATTTACCCACTTCCAAAATGTGACTAATAACTATTTTTAAAACATTATACAGTATATTTAAATAAAATACTTACTTAGATCTACTTTTCTATTCTATATACATTCAGGTAGACGTTATATAT
>NW_007593849.1:0-494 GCF_000523025.1 Cynoglossus semilaevis | reverse complement strand
ACTACAGTCTGGCTGAACTAAAGTTTGTGCGGCGTGCTGTAATTCAAAGTTCTTGTAATTCAAAGTACTTCTGGTACTGATTCTGATCCTTGGTCGCCGTTTGTGGCCCACGTTCTCCTAACTTTAACACTGGTCTATGAGCAGCATACAATCTCGTACTCCGTTAAGAAAATGTACTTCTTCCAGGCATGTTCCTACCAGTGAGTGAAGTGGAGCCTCGTAGTTTGGTGAAGATGGTCCCTGTCCACCATTCCTCGACCAAACAGCTGAACTTGGAGCTAGGAGAGAGGAGACGAGGACATACAATTACGACAGGAGACGGGGGAGACTCAGTTTATCACAAAATAAGATTCTTTTGTGTTTTCCATCAGAGACTACAATCCTGTGTAATCTGTGTTGGAGTACAACCCCCTCTGACACTGCACAGGAGGATACATGTCCAAGAGTGGATTACTGCCCAAATATTTCTGTCCTTTCATGTGCCGAAATAAAAA
>NW_007593848.1:0-494 GCF_000523025.1 Cynoglossus semilaevis | reverse complement strand
TGTGACATGGTCAATAATAGTCAGTTGTGTTTCCTTTTTGCTGGAAAGCAGAGAATACTTGCAGTTGTTGTTGTTGTGTGTTTTTGAAGCACTTCTAATGCGTTAGCTGACTGTCAAGCACCTTAAACCTGCTGACTGCACGTTACCACTCAAGTACATTTCTTTTTACCAGGGATAGCCGATAACATTGTCGGCCCAATATTAGCATAATTACTTAATAGCTGTAAGAATCGTTCTCGGGTTTTTCCTCCGATAATGAAAACGGGATAACGCAATGCCTGGGTTTTGTCAAATATGTTGGAATTGCTTATGAGGTGGTGAGGTGTTCATCGCAGTTTTGCGTGTAAACGCCTGCTTATATTGCTCGCGGTTCATATCAGAATCGGAAATTGTTCGGGCAATATCGAAATATTGGCGCAAAGTTAATATTGGACATGCAGTACCTACTTTTTACGATCTCCCCAGCGCCTCCTGTTTTGACGATCGTGTGTTGA
>NW_007593847.1:0-494 GCF_000523025.1 Cynoglossus semilaevis | reverse complement strand
CCTGGTGAAAATGAGTTTGACACCCCTATTTTACACTAACAGATATTTAAAAATAACCACTGATTTAATATGAATTTTTGTATCTACGTATATGAAGGAATATACTTCATATCCACTTTTAAACTCCTCTGTAAATCAGGCCATTACTGAATAAAAAACAGCGTCTCAGAAGAGAAGACAAACGGTGAACAAGGCCCCGAGTCTGAACCGGGGAAAAACAGGATGTGTTTTATTTCTGGAGCAAATAAAATTAATGATCGTTTCCGATGGAAAATTTTACTGCCTTGGACAAATTTCACTTTTGCTCACTAATGAACCTCCCTCCGATCCTTGAGCACACTGAATGTGTGCCGTTTTAATTAATTTCCACTTTGATTGAAATAGTTGTCCCAAGTAATTTGTGTTTAAAAACAAAACTTTATTTATTGTGTGAAAACGTTATCTAACCACGGCTGTGATGTGTTCACTGGGCAACCGTTTATTCACATGATTTT
>NW_007593846.1:0-494 GCF_000523025.1 Cynoglossus semilaevis | reverse complement strand
CTCGACCCATTGCACCTACAAGTTTTAAAGTAAAACTTTTATCGATTGGAGTGGTTTAAAAAAGTTTGAGTGGTGGTTTTGATGCAGTGACTTCCAGCTTTAGGTGAACATTATTTTCTAAATGGGATCTGTGTAAATCAGTAGTGTTTAGACTGAGCTGTGTAGAAAATAATGGAGACGTTAATCTGCAACTCATGTTAATTAAACAGAACGAGGATTTGCTGATTGCCCACAAATACACTTCAGTACACATACACCTCCCCCACCCCCCTCAAAAGCCCCCCAGACCCTGATTGCAGTTGTGCAGAATTCAGGATAAATTAACTTATTCTACGACTGTGTCTTAACATTAGGGACAACAGGACCCTAATAATGGACCTCGGAGACCTGTCGATATTGGTCCTCTCTAGGTCCTACATACAGTACATACTAATACTGTCACTTTACTCCCATGTCCTCTAGTCTCTACCTTCTAACAGATGTGGAAAAACATG
>NW_007593845.1:0-494 GCF_000523025.1 Cynoglossus semilaevis | reverse complement strand
TCATCAGAAAGTTTGTCCCGAAGGCCTCCATCTGGTTGTTTCTGGTCAGCATCAGAGGGAGTTGGGGGGTAGTGGTTATTTGGGCCAGCAGGGGTCAAAGAGGAAAGTCGTTGGTTGTTGAGACGTAAGCGGCTAAGAGGACCTGGAGTAGAGGGTTTGCCGGGTAAAGGTTTCCCACCACTACGCTTAAGCTTCTTTCTGCACAGAGCAGCGAGGTCATGGAGCTGAAGGTAGCTAGCTGCGGTTAAGAGGGCACTGAAGTTTTGCTCGCTGCTCTGGTCCGTTGAGGACAAGAGCTTCCCAGTGTAGATGAAGTCCAGCACTTGTCTGAATACAGAGGGGTTAACCATCTCTGTATCAAGGTTGATGAGGTTATCGTGAAGAACCAAAGACTTAAAGTAAATGCTGCTTGCAGCCAGAATGTTCTTGTGGGCACGAAAGAGCGCATTCTCCACCACGATGATGACATCACACAGGAAGCCCTTGGCTCTCTG
>NW_007593844.1:0-494 GCF_000523025.1 Cynoglossus semilaevis | reverse complement strand
AAAAACAATTATCTGTGAGACTAGGGGTCTAAAATAAAATAAAATAAAAATCACTGGGTGACAATACATCCGTTTGCACTTACTGAGCATCAAGTCTGAAAAGGACCGACAGGACAAAGCCCAGGGTGTAGCCAATCAGCGGCATCAGTGCAGCCGCTGCCACGATGTTTACGGTGAGGATCGACACCAGTAAGTCTTTGAGGACAGTGCCACACGCGATGATAGCCACGACACTAGCGATGACCAGGATGCTCACACCAACCTGTCAGATGTAGAAGTTCAGCTGGAATTAATTACGAGTTCTCGACATTTTATGTAAATGTGAAATTTGAAGCATCGACATTCACGGTTACTTGGAGCCAGAGATGAAAGTCGTATATTTCATAATTTGGAAGAATAGAGTCGAAACGTTACGGGTGGGAAGTCGTACATTTATGGGATTGAAGTCGTAATATTAGTAAAAACGTGTCGCCACATGTGTCGTGTTTTGTTTT
>NW_007593843.1:0-494 GCF_000523025.1 Cynoglossus semilaevis | reverse complement strand
ATATATATAGTTTGACACTAACGAGTGTTAATCTGTCAAATAAAAACCAAAGTTCAAGTGAAGAAAATGTTTTAATTTATTTATTTTGTTGTAAGTGTTCATTGACATCTATATATAATGTGCTTAAAAACTGATAAATAGATTCAAAATATGAAAAAAAATAAGCTTCGTTTTTTCGTTCATTTTTTTCTTCCTCAATTTTTTTTATTTCCACCTCGGGCTCTGAGCAGCGTTGGACGAACACACGGTAAAATAAAAACGTCATCATCGTAACCAGACGCCTCATCGACGATAACGAATGACAAGGAAATTATGTTGAGGAAAAAAGTAACAACAACTACCAGGGCATCAAGGACTCATCAGCCCCGCACTGGGGCAGATGATGAAAGGTCTGAGAAACACAGAGAAAATCCATTTTCATGAGTCAGACGTCTGCGTCGACCAGACATGAACTCCGAGCTTGGACAAACTTCAGTTTTTAAGAAATCCAATAA
>NW_007593842.1:0-494 GCF_000523025.1 Cynoglossus semilaevis | reverse complement strand
GTTGTTTGTCGTTGAACTTTTCCACTGCTGCGTCTCCATCCTTGTTGCTTTGGTTTCAGGCCAGGATCAAGGCCAAGGCGATCGCCATCAACACTTTCATGCCAAAGAACGGTTACCGTCCGGTGGAGGTGAACCCGTACGCCCAGCAGCGCTTCACCTCCTACTTCATCCCTCCAGTGTACAGCCCGCAGCAGCAGTTCCCTCTGTACAGTCTGATCACGCCACAGGCCTGGTCCACGACCCACAGCTTCATCGACCCCACGCTGGTGAGACTGGGCGGGGGTTGAGGAGAGGAGAACCGCCGCGAGAACGGAGCGGTTTAACGGGACACGTCTGTCTGTTTTCCAGGTCGCCCCGTTTCACAACAACCAGTTCATCAACGGATTCACCACGTCACACGGTTTCAAACCGGCGGCGTCGCCGCTTACCGTCAGACACTACTCACTCAGGAACAGGTGAGTTCCTGCTGCTGATTGGTCAGACGGCCGTTATGT
>NW_007593841.1:0-494 GCF_000523025.1 Cynoglossus semilaevis | reverse complement strand
CTGTTGAACTTTGACACAGTTGGTCTTTGGCAGCTGGCTGTGCTGGTAAAAAAGCATCCACATCCATCTATTAATAACCAGTCATCCAGCAGGATTAACCAGTCATCCAGCAGGATTATACATGTTTCTGCTTCTGTGGCTTCTACAGTTACTGGACCTTACACCGCTGAAGTCACATGGTATCACAAATGTTCACCTGACACATCTGCAGCAACTGTGTGATGCTTTTATGTTAGGAAATAAAGCAGTTCTAAATGTAGATGGGTGTCCGACCTGCAGGTTTGACCTAATGTAGTGATTGGTGAATGTACTCCACAGTATGTGGGCTGTACAGTACGTGGAAATACTGCACAGTATGTGGGCTGTACAGTATGTACAGTATGTACAGTATGTAGGATGTAAAGCCATGCACCTAAACCATCCTCTGCCTCCGTGGTCACCCTGTATTTGGTTTGTTGTTCTGCAAAGTCACACCTCCATTGTCACCTGTTCAT
>NW_007593840.1:0-494 GCF_000523025.1 Cynoglossus semilaevis | reverse complement strand
TTTTTTTTTTTTTCAGGAGGCGAAGCGGCGGAAATGAGGGTGGGAGACGGAATGGGAAGAATCTGAAATTGTTTAGGATTCTGCTGGGCTGGTGGGATGATGAAAATTTAGTCAGGACATCTGCCTCACCTCCACCGCCTGAACTATTTCACTCAGATGAAGCAGTGACCTGAGGGCAAGGAATTGGAATCAGCAAGTCCTACTGCATTGATTCAACAGAACTACTGCCACAGAAAATGATGTGTGCTGGAAAACTAACAGGATTTTCACAACTATCAGAGAGAAATAGTTTTTTTTTCTCTCCAAGAAACTTTGTGTTTTACAATGAATTGAGCGAACACCGAAAAGTGAGAAATCACCTCCGTGGGATTGAATGTCTCTACCAACAAGTGGGACGCTACATCAATGTGGAAATAAAAGAGTAACTTTTACAGTTATTTAGTTATAGCACATGTGTATACTATAACTATGGTATATAGTTATAGTTGTATGTG
>NW_007593839.1:0-494 GCF_000523025.1 Cynoglossus semilaevis | reverse complement strand
AAATTTTAAATTTTATATATACCGCAAAAACCCGTGATAGAGTGAGAAATCAGGAATACAAGAATACATTCGAAATATTAAAGGCGCGACAGCCGGGCCGTTATACAGATGGGAGACGACTGTATGCTAAGAAAAACTAAAAGATTACACAAAAAATAAGAAATTAGCTTAAGAGTCGACTAAACTTAAACAATAAAAATGCCTATCCAGATAAAAGAGGCAAACCAAGATCAAAGGTATCCTCTATATCCAGCTTACACTAAAAGTACATTTCCAGTGGAGGTTAGATTGAATCAAGTGATATCTACGAGAACTATATATTTTCTAGTTTTTACAGAAAAAGTGACAGAACCACGGTAGTAAAATGTGTTTAGCTAAAGTAATAATGCTAATAAGCTAATAGCTAGCTTCAAAGCTAGTAGTTTACTTCAAAATAATAAATATTTATTAATGGAAGATACAACCTTCATTGACGGCAGCTAATGTGGCGAAAA
>NW_007593838.1:0-494 GCF_000523025.1 Cynoglossus semilaevis | reverse complement strand
ATACAAAATATATCTATTCCTAGTCCATAGTCCTGTGGTCTGTGCCTCCTCGGAACTTGGCAGCAGAACCTTGAACCTGTTGTGGTACTGTTGTTGGTTCTGTTCCAGCAAGATTAGAACGGAATGGAACATGGTGTGATCCCATAATAATCCCAGTCCCCTTGTTATACATATTTGATGTGTTTTTACAGCCATTCCTCACATCTGTTTTACACTGGTTCATTTGGATGTCGGCATGTTCTTTCTTTATTTCCTGCTCCAATTACACTCCATCTTTAATTCATGCCGATACACGCATTCTAATTTGACCCTAACTAAATAATTCAAGCTAAAGATGATGAGTGAAATATTACTTCTGCGACTTAATCACCCTGAAGAAATGAGCGGGTGGAGAGTAGAGCGTAAACTGTTGGTTTGGTCTCGGCTAAATATCCCCCTTTGCTGCTGCCGCTGCTGAAAAACATAGTCTTTGTGGAGAATGTGTTCACTTCATT
>NW_007593837.1:0-494 GCF_000523025.1 Cynoglossus semilaevis | reverse complement strand
CACTATTTGAGAAGTACTGTATTAAGAGTATCGCCCATGGACACATACATTGGTATACAGATGGAATAGAACCAGGCTACCACCTTTTCTTTTCTCTCGATTTGGACGACCACTTTCAAACCTGCACAGTATTTTCTCAGTACCTTACGGCTAATATTTCGCATCGATCAACCTTGTACACGAACAGTCAGGTCACACAGTACACCGTGTACCTTCACATACAGCAGGGCTGCATACATCAGCTCATTAAGACCGAGGAAGAACTGGGTGTCGTCCTGAAGGCAGAACATCACAGACGCGAGGTTTTCATATCTGAGGTTCTTGCCGAAGAAGAAAGACCACTGCGTGTACTCCCGGAGTTGAAGGCAGACATTAGAATCCGACGTTTTTCGTTTGTTTGTTTTTTTACATGAAAATGATGTCGTAAATCAATGTAAGACGGTATTTTAATTTACTCATGCTAATTCTGAACTCGCTGGAAGTGCAACGTTAAA
>NW_007593836.1:0-494 GCF_000523025.1 Cynoglossus semilaevis | reverse complement strand
TTTTTTTTTTTCCTTTCCTCAGTCTCCCGTTCCCACGTGTCTTCAAAGCAGCAGGAGGTGCTGGTGGAGAACGTGACCCGCATGTCAGAGCGCTCACAGCTCCTTCAGCAGACCATCAGCGAGCCTTCTCCTCAGGCCGACCTGCTGGAGAACATCTGGAAGCTGGAGAACCTCTTCCAGAACCACAGCGATTGGCTGCAGAGGCTGGAGATTCTCATTAAGGTACCACAACCACAGCCTTTCATTTAGATTTGGATCACGTGATGTGGAGCGTTTGGTCATTGAGGTTCTTTACAGAGCGTGGAGGTGGAGCTACGGAGCGTCCACGCCTACTCCCTCCAGTCTGAGGGCTACCTGGTACAGCTGGACGACAGGTTGTCAGGTCTGAGCAGCTCCGCCACCAGGAACCTGTCTAGCTTGATCTCGGAGGTGTCACGAGCCTCCACTTGGCTGCGGGACCAGGACCACATGCTCCGGTACTTTAGCAGAGAACA
>NW_007593835.1:0-494 GCF_000523025.1 Cynoglossus semilaevis | reverse complement strand
GCTGACTGACACAATTGTCAAATGACTTACTAAAACCGTACCATTTTTTTTTCTTTTCTGTTCTCTCTATATGCCTGATTTAATGCTGATGTAATCAAGACTTAAATAGCAAAATAGTAAAATCCAAATTTAGAACAAGCTGGAAACTGTGTCCAGAACCGGCGTGGTGGGAAACGAAGTAGAGTGATGTACGAGCTGCGCCGGTGCTCCCGACATTATCTTAATGACATGATTTATGAAAATGGTTCACTGCTAGTGTAAGAACCGAGGAAGCCAAACAGTCGGAGAAGGAGGCTGAAGGGGAGTCCAGCCAAGACACAGAAAGCAGAATTACCAGAGCATGCACGGTCACAGGCACGGCCAGACATTAGAAGTGGGCCAGGGCGGGCCGCACACACTGCTGTGTGTGACTTCTGGATCAGCTGGTTGTCAGGGACAGAGTCCAGTATGTTGATGCTGCGTTCTCTGAAGAGGAAACAGCATCAGTTAATGAG
>NW_007593834.1:0-494 GCF_000523025.1 Cynoglossus semilaevis | reverse complement strand
AAAAAAAAACGTCTTTTTTCCCCAGTTCGGATGATGAAGAAACATTCTGTCGAGCCTTAGTTGAGTACACCCGAGCGTGTTCACATGTTGGATACCCAGTGAGAGAGTGGAGGGATAGCTTCCCTTCTTGTAGTAAGTTACTCCGTTACCTTGTGCTCTTTTGAACTTGTGGGTTTGTAAAGTAAAACGCTGTCGACGACGTCTGTCCAAATTATAAATGAAAGCATAAAAAAAAAATGTATGCCCTAACGAAGGAAATCCACTATAAAAACTGCTTCTGGTTTTGAAGATTCATTTTCTGATGTGCCGAAAAATTAAATCCCTATTAACGATAGGGATTTAATTTCTACGCACACCCAGAAATTCGGCCTTAACCAGCGCTCTCTACGGACACCGACTCAAATCCTCATCTCATGAAATATTCAGCGTATCTCAGCGAATCAGCCAATCGATTTTAAGCATATCTGTGTCCAAATCTTGGTGACTGGACTTGG
>NW_007593833.1:0-494 GCF_000523025.1 Cynoglossus semilaevis | reverse complement strand
AACTTTTCTTCTCTAACGTGACTTTACTATTAGTCACGACTGACAGCTATAAAATCTTCAGTTAATGCAAATCTCTAATGTATAAGTCTGTAAAATTTTGACTAGCGATGTCCAATAACATCAGTCGACCAATATTATCGGTCCACATTAGCATAATTATGTAACATCTGTAAAGATCGTTATCAGTTTTTCCTCAGTTTGATCTAAAAATAATTTTGGGATAAACGGCTGTATATGAAAGTGAAAGCCACTAGATGGCAGCGTTGCAGCTCATATTATTAATCTATTTTAATAATCAGAGGATTGTATGTAGAATACTGGTGTCAGCAACTCGTACAGTGGTTTGTACAGATAAGTAAATAAATATTAGCAGACATATATCGGAATCAGTTGATATCTGAATCAGAAATTAAGTTATGAGAAATATTGACAGGTTAATATCAAACATCCCTGGTTTAAACTTTTTATTATTATTATTTTAGTTTTTTACTTGA
>NW_007593832.1:0-494 GCF_000523025.1 Cynoglossus semilaevis | reverse complement strand
TTTTCTGCAGAGAGCGTTAGCCAACCTGGGTTACAATGTTTCAATCTTCAAGAACACGGTGCGTCAGGTCTCGCAGGGCTGCACTGGAGTGGAGGAAATGTAATTCTAGAAGCTTTTTCAATGGATTGGTCTGTCGACTCTTCTCTACTGTCTTCTCTTTATCCTTCTCAGGGGGCAATACACAACCCGTCTACACTGTGAGCCAGCGCTGAAGCAAAACAGAGATTTGAAAAACATGGAGTCTGTGGGTGTTTTTCCTTTTGTCTGGGCGGAGAGAAGAAAAGCAACAGACGCCGCTTAATCTCTGAAACTTCAAAAGGAAAACCCCGCCTTTGGTAAAACAAAACCTTTCACTGTTCAGCTGACAAGGCGGAGCATCGTCCTCCACGCAGACAGTGATAATCCTGAATTAAACCCAATTTTTAGCTGCCAAAATTATCAGCAATTTAAGTGGAGAATTCACTGGGAGTTATTTATTTGTGTGATGTTGTACC
>NW_007593831.1:0-494 GCF_000523025.1 Cynoglossus semilaevis | reverse complement strand
AGGATTTTTTGGCTACAAAAGTAAGTCTGCAGCTTTTCCTTCCCAATATTTTTGTCGCCTGCGTTAAAGTCAACAACATTGAACTTTCTCACTTGCAGCTGCGATCTTCATCGAGAACCTCGGTCCGGACTTTAGGAACGACGAGACATTTTTTTCTGTCTTTGCCATCTTCTTCCCAGCAGCCACTGGGATTTTGGCCGGAGCTAATATCTCCGGAGACCTTGCGGTAAGTTCGTCTTTTCATGAGAGGATTTGTTGATAAGTTTTGTCGCCCCCTGCTGTCCCTTCAGTAGTTCCGTTGATTTCAGTCCAGGGAAATGAAGACATTTAAATATACTGCTGCCATTTTCATTTGGAATGAATATAGCCTATAGCCTGTGCTAACAGTCTACGATGTCATCCCTCCAGCTGCTTCAGTTGGACATCCTTAAAATGTTCCAACTTTTTCTTCTTCTAAAACATTTGCTTTTTTCAATGTCAGGACCCTCAGTCTG
>NW_007593830.1:0-494 GCF_000523025.1 Cynoglossus semilaevis | reverse complement strand
AAAAAAACAATCTTATTGAGCAGATTCATTCAGAAGCAATTGTTTCCTTTGTGCTGCTCTTCTACACCTTTACACAACACTACCCACACATCCCAGTTGTATTTAATTTGAATATACCCAGGGGAGCTTTTTGGAGTACATTCAAATTCCTCCTGAATATCATTAATTAAACTCAGCGCTCACTCATCCCACGGCTCCACTTCCAAGACTCTGATTATTATTGTCTCCTTCTACAGCTCCCTGCCGTCCTTGAAGGAGCTGTCGACCAATCGGAGCCTGGATAACTTGGACTGTCTGGTGAGCCCGCTGGAGGCCCCCCCGCGCCACAGGAACAACGACTACAGCCAATGCTCGGGCACGTTGGGCAGAGGCTCCGACTCTCAGGTATGACCGCGGGTTTGATCACGAATGTGAAACGGACGAGTGAGTCCGTGGGAAAAAAGCTCATGGAGGTTCACCAAACATAAGGGGCGTGGACACAGTGTACAGCAACT
>NW_007593829.1:0-494 GCF_000523025.1 Cynoglossus semilaevis | reverse complement strand
TATATATATATACATATATATATATCATATGTTCTGAGCTTTATTTCTGGTACAAAGGGGAAAAAATAGTAAAATGGTAAAAAAATAATTGTAATGTTAAAAGAACACAAAACAGGATTCAGCAACATCTAGTGGTTCACTATTCTGTAAAGAGCAGCTAAGACAACACATAATAACACAGTCCTCATATACTGTAAATATACTGACTGATATTGTTCTTAGTGAAAAAGCACAATGTGTAAATACCAACAGTTGACAGAGAAATAACTAATATTAGTGAGTACTTGTATAAATGCAGCAGCAATTTACTTTTTGACATTTTATTTGTCAACAGAAATTAAATTTTATAAAATTACATTTAAACCTTCCAAAATCAACCAGTCATTGTTTGACCAGTGTTTGCACAATGGAAAAAATGGCCATAACATAATATTTTATAAAAAATGATTCAAATATAGGAATACAATTTTATTAATGTTTTAAGCAAACACAAT
>NW_007593828.1:0-494 GCF_000523025.1 Cynoglossus semilaevis | reverse complement strand
ACAGAGTGGCTGCGAGCTTGGCAGGGAGGATCCCACAGACTGGTCCATGCATATTGGAGTCACACAGATGGCCTCACCGCTGAATATGGATGAGGGATCTGACACCTCAAATCAGGCAGACAGTGTGGAAAAGAGGGAGAGGAGAAAGGAGGGAGGCCGGATCAGTACTTTTATATCAATAAATACATGTGTTTTTAATAACCTCACACCGTCTTCTTTCCTTCATCCCTTTCGTCTCTCCCCTGACTTCTTAATCCTTGCTCTATCCCCTTCGGCTATGACCTTATGAATTATAAGGCGCAAAGTCTTGTGTGTATGTATATATGTGCGTTTTATGTATTTACCTTGATGTGGGCTGAAGGCCGAGAGGAAATGAGCACAGATGCAAGGCGACTATTAATCTCCCTTATTTGTCCCCCAATGAGGAAAATTCACAGTGTGAGGTATCGCCGTTAAGCATGTGGTTTCTCTGGGGCTCAAACCAAGGACCTTCT
>NW_007593827.1:0-494 GCF_000523025.1 Cynoglossus semilaevis | reverse complement strand
TGGAGGTTCGCCAAAGTATGTCGCAGGTTAGCCAAAGCATTACAGGTGTTAGCCAAAATATGACAAGGGTTAGCCATCGTATGGTGGGTGATAGCCAAATTGTCGGCGGTTAGCTAATGTGTGAAGTGTGTTAGCCAAACTATGACAACGTTAGCTAAAGTATGGCACCATGTACAGACGCAGCGGCACAGAGCTCTTGTTTGTGGTTTGTGTTTTTCGTTGTTGGTTATTTTTATAAGAACTACAGCTTTATTGTAAAAATGATTGTGTTTTAAATAAAATTTAGCAACAATTGCTGTGTCAATGTGGGTTGTTACAGCAACCACTCTACCACCATGTGGCATCAGTGTGTTTTTAAGACCTTTTTGGAGACAATGAAATAGAAACTGTATCTATATTCACTTGAATATGATCTTAGATATTTGTTTTGGTTTTTTATCAGAATTGTGGCACCAGGACATGTTCAAATGATTTTAGGTCATTTCTAACAAACA
>NW_007593826.1:0-494 GCF_000523025.1 Cynoglossus semilaevis | reverse complement strand
CACTCAATATAGCCCATCATGCATTGCTGTCGTGACAACGTTATGGAGTGAGGTGCCGATGCAACAGTAATTACGTAATTAACTGAGTCCACTTTATAATGCGCTATATATAATTCCCTATAGAGGGAGTAGCGAGTATGAATTATTATGAATTAATGATTTTGGACCCTGGGTTTCTTTCTTCAATTCCTGCGAGTATATCAGTGTTGTGTTCAACTAAACAGGTCGAGGTTTCACACAGTCGGTACACTGTGAGTAAAGTGAAACTAGAATGTCTTTATATTTCATTACATATGCTGTTTATGACATTTGTAATCAGTGGTGCTAAACTATGACGTGGTGGGAGTTTATTTTCAAAGATAAGGTCGCAGCTAGGTCCATCTAAAATTAGGAAAGTGGCGGGTTACACCAGTATGGGGTATATAAAAACACAGGGTCTATCGACAGTGAAGTGTTTTACAGAATGTTTTTTAATAGCATTGTGAAACATTCTG
>NW_007593825.1:0-494 GCF_000523025.1 Cynoglossus semilaevis | reverse complement strand
AAAAAAAAAATCTATGTTTTGTCTGGAGTCAGTGCCCTGAGTCACAGGTGTTCACTGTGACACGTCCTGTTTGGCTGTTTTTCTTCGCTGGCGTCTGAACAGGAAGTGGAGTCAACGTAACGTAAACAAAGCTGCGATGTTGTTGTTGTCGTAGTCGACCGGAGACTAAAACAGAAACTAAAACAAAAAGCCCAAGAAAACAAAGCCAGTCTTCCACTTCCCCCAAATACAAGAGCTTTAAATATCATGGAGGCACCCCCTGCTGGAGAGTAGGTGGTACTTTTCCAATATTCAGTCTACGACTGTCCAGGGATCCATGAATATTTTATGTGTTGAAACAAGAAGACATTTGAAACCACAGCTGTTTAAACTCTCTGGCTGTTTTAGATTTGTCACCGTGACTTTGAACTTTGACCTTTGTCACACACACTCACTTTCTGCTATGTATGTACTTGGAACAACAACCGGTGTGTGTGTGAGAGCGAGGGTGGCCT
>NW_007593824.1:0-494 GCF_000523025.1 Cynoglossus semilaevis | reverse complement strand
GTGCGACTTATACTCCGGAGCGACTTGCAGTCCGGAAAATGCAGTTACCATTTCACATTTTGACCAAAAAACTGCGTTGATGCATTGTTGCTATTGTCTTTCTATTTGAGGGCTATGAGGGCTAGGTACTATTTCTAAATGCTTAACGTGTAACCTTTACCTACGACTATGTCGTCACAAAGTAGAACCTACTAATCCATATAATATGTAATTTCTCCCTACACAGAGTTGTTCAATGAATTGGGTTTGTCAGTGGAGGGTTGCTGGTTTCAATCCTGGTCCTGGCAGGACAGTGGTGTGTTGAGCAACCACCAAAACTTAACCTACTCCCAAGCACACTGGGAACCCACTGCTCTTGGTTGTCCTTTATTAATCAGTGTGTGAGTGTTAAATAGATGAGCTAATTGTAATTATTGCCTAGTGACTAAAATATATATTTATATATTTCTACATTTCTACATTCCAAAAATATTCAGATGTTGCCCTTAAACAAT
>NW_007593823.1:0-494 GCF_000523025.1 Cynoglossus semilaevis | reverse complement strand
TTTTTTTTTATTTGTTTATTTTTTATTACCCAAGAACCTTTTGACAAATGTTTGTGCTGATATTTGTTCGACTAAATGAAAACAACCACAAATGTAGCAATTAGGGCACAATTTAACAAGCATTTGTTTCTGAGGAGATGCAGGTCCTTCAACCTCTTGCCTGCAAAGTCTGTTGTCACCATGGCAACTGTAAAACCACTGAAGAGCAATAGATGCATCATGGCAACAGCAACAGACATGTCACTGTGCCCACGCCATACGTAAGTGGTGAGGAACTGATGGTTTGGTGCAATTTATCCTGTATTTTCATGAAAATAGTAAAGAGGAGCGTTTG
Organism: Cynoglossus semilaevis; assembly: GCF_000523025.1. NCBI lineage: Eukaryota > Metazoa > Chordata > Actinopteri > Pleuronectiformes > Cynoglossidae > Cynoglossus > Cynoglossus semilaevis. Next base: position 160 of record NW_007593823.1, on the reverse strand, counting down.
GGTTTGAAGGATGTAAGTCAGTATCAAACTGGACCCCACCTTTAATGAATGCAGTAACACAATTCAGTTTCCAAAACCCTGTAACAGACAAAGCATTTAATAGTATTGTATTACTGTTAAAGTGAATACAGAGGTGACATTTGCGCACAGTGACAGAAGT
>NW_007593822.1:0-494 GCF_000523025.1 Cynoglossus semilaevis | reverse complement strand
TCTGCTGTTGACTTAACTTTCATTGTCTTAATATAATTCGATCATGCCTGGAATGTGAGGATGGGAGACCTATGGAGCGGAGAAGGCCGCAGTGGCTTCATTCACCATCGAACCGGATTTTATTCAAAGGCAAAGATGCTCTGGCATCAGTGAGGGGAGAATCTGTAGTGGGTGAGTTTCAGATTGGAAACATCTCAACTTCTCAGTATTTAGACGGGAGTTTTCTACCACTCTGGGTGACTGAACCTTTGGAGGGTAAAGAATATTCAGTCTAGCATCTACGAAGCTGTTTTGTTTATATTTTACAATGCAAACTGTTCTGAGTGAATGTTTTGTCTCTGTGAAGGGGGTGATGCGGCGTTTGCATTGAGTCGGATTTGCATGCACTTTGTTTAAGCCGGAGTTAAAGGTACATGAGCAGCATAGAAAGAAGCCGAGAGAAAAGGAGACCAGTGGGTCGGGGTGAGTGTGTGTACTGTAAACTGGAGGGTGGT
>NW_007593821.1:0-494 GCF_000523025.1 Cynoglossus semilaevis | reverse complement strand
TGTGTGTGTGTGTTCCCATTTCACATCCCTGTTTGACTTGGTTTCAACTCACTGATTGACTTTTCATCATTGTGCTGACAGACCAGCTATTGGAGATCTGACCTGTGAGTGTTCCACTTGTGCTTACTTGGCTCCAATAACTGTGACAGATGAGGCTAAAGGCTAATGGAGACTGTAACGGACACGCTTCACCCAGACGGCGCTGTTTATCCGATGGGACATATGACAGTGTGGTACGACGGATTTACAGGGCGAGGCCAAACATACGACCACAGTCGGAGGTGGAGGGAGGAAATAAAGGTTAAAGGATGACAGAGGTGTTTGACTTCTACACACTGTACATGTAGTGATGGATGATTGAAAACACAGATTAAAAAGAAGGATAAATTCATTATTAAATATCATTACAATAATTCTTACTATTTTAGTTATATTTAATATTAGTTTTGTAATTAATTTAATTTGTGTAATTTAAATCTACATTTAAAACTTGC
>NW_007593820.1:0-494 GCF_000523025.1 Cynoglossus semilaevis | reverse complement strand
CTCTGTTTACACAGAAACAAAAAACACTTAGTTCTTGTGTTTCCCATGTACAATTTTTGTAACCGACACAGGCTGCCACAGGAGGCGCCATTAAGTACGTTTATGTATGTATGGATTAATGGACGAGAAACCAATGAAAATAATATTCCGTCAATAATAACGGATCACCATAATGGCTCCACCTAGTGGTGTTATAGACCACAGCACCCGACTTTGCAGTACACAGAGGTTAACATAATTACAAAAATAATGTCACACTGACACAATAGGTATGTTGTAAAAAAAAAAAAATTACAATTAGTGAAAAATCCATTTACTATCTATGAGAAATATAAAATGATGTTTTAAGTGCAGAACATAAAAACAAAAACTTCTGCAAAATATTTTAATAAAAATAATTTTGTAAACCTTTAACAAAAGAAAAGTGAAATATAAAGGATAGAAACATTGGACATTAGCGCTATTGACTGTCTGTCTCTCTCTCTCACACACAC
>NW_007593819.1:0-495 GCF_000523025.1 Cynoglossus semilaevis | reverse complement strand
TAGCACAACAATATTTAGTCACATGACGTCTGACGGCATCACATGACCCTGATGTCAGAGCGCTGAACCTCAGCTGAGCTCAGTTCATCTACTATTAAATCACACCCACCAAACGCTTTTTTTTTCTTTATAACTATCATTTATTAATAATTTGACTCACAAAAGACAGTTGCGCAACATCAAGGTACAAGTAAGGAAGGTAGAAGCCGGCACCTCCTACTCCCAGGGATCCCCAGGGGTTGGGGATCCCAGCACTACACTACACACCAAGGGAGATAACGCGGCTCACCTGTCAAAGAAAGTTGCCAGCAGCCTCCTGAGGAGCACCTTGTGTTTGACCCCAGCACACAGGTGACAGTTCATCAACTGACCGCGGGTCATAAACACACCTGAACCTGTAGAAGTGATTTAACAGGACCTCAGGAAAAACGCAAAACCGATTTACCGACAGGTTCTGTCATAACTCCATCACATCGAAAAAACTTTAGAGAAGTC
>NW_007593818.1:0-495 GCF_000523025.1 Cynoglossus semilaevis | reverse complement strand
AAAATAAATAAACATATACTGTGTACAATGATGCGAACCAGTGCCTAATATTTTCTTACTGAACATATTTTAATGCCCCCAACAAACAGGGGAAACGAGACATTTGCCGCCACTCGACCCTCCGCCGTGTTGTTGGAACAGCTGGCGGTTTGTGTGTCCAAAGGCGAACCGGTTCTCCTGGTGGGAGAGACGGGAACGGGAAAGACCTCCACCGTCCAGCATCTGGCCAGAGTCACAGGTGAGCACAGAGATTTTAAACCATTGGATTTTTAAAAAAAATGTATCGTCTAGTTTTGAATTTATTAACGCTGTCTCTTTCTTAAATTCACTTTAATTCAGGACACAGGTTGAGGGTCGTGAACATGAACCAGCAGAGCGACACTGCGGACCTACTTGGAGGGTACGTTTTTAGAGAGTCTCACAACAAATCTAGGAAAAAATTATGTCATTCATTATATGTCATGTCATTCTTCGTCCTAATGCGGATGTTTTCCG
>NW_007593817.1:0-495 GCF_000523025.1 Cynoglossus semilaevis | reverse complement strand
TTTTATTTGCCTTGGAGTAGTGTATTCATGTGTTTTATGGCTGTGCCATTACAGTTAATCCCAACCACCTGGGACCGGAGCCGAAGCGCTTGCGGACGGCCTACACCCGGCAGCAGGTGCTCGAGCTGGAGAAAGAGTTCCACTTCAGCCGCTACCTGACGCGCCGCCGCCGCATCGAGGTGGCGCACGCGCTGTGTTTGTCGGAGCGCCAGGTCAAAGTGTGGTTCCAGAACCGACGTATGCGCTGGAAAAAGGACAACAAGCTTCCCAACACCAGGGGCAGGAGCAAAAACAAGAGGTCGGCGGACATCAGCCACAGCGACAGCGGCATCGCGAAGGCCGCCATCACCGTGTGAAAAAATGTGTGATGTTCGTCATCATCTTCATCCCCGAACACTTACTTCACCCACTACATCCTGAAACTATTCTTTACCGCCTCGAAATACTCCAGCAGCTGCTGTCTTATCTTATACTTCCATGATAGCTGGCCTGTTT
>NW_007593816.1:0-495 GCF_000523025.1 Cynoglossus semilaevis | reverse complement strand
CGTGAACTTATTCTGTTTAGCTAGAGGTCGTTTGGTCGACAAAGTAACTCCAAATGGAACAGTGCAGAGTGGTTTGCGCTCTCATAACGTGTACGTTGTCACATCGCAATCGCAAATCCTTAACGAGGGGTGTTCAGGTACCATCGGAAATTTGAGGATTGTAAAGAAATACTCTTTGCATTGTTGTGATATGTTGTGATATGTTATCACTACATTCGCAGTTAATTTGGTCTAAAAAAATGCAAGGCTGCGGAATCACTTCGAGTTAAGATGTTGGACAGTTGATGTGAGTTATTTGAATGTCATTTGAATGTCAAATGGCCAGTAAAAAAAAAATTAGAGCTGGGATTCTGATCTAAAATCTGAACAATTATTTTGGCCTTTTTGAGTTTTGGAGTTTCTTCCCGACTGGAAGAGCAGTGACATTTCAGCGGCAACAACGACGGTGATGGTTGTTTTCACTGTCACGTCTGAGTCAGATGAACAATGGATAGT
>NW_007593815.1:0-495 GCF_000523025.1 Cynoglossus semilaevis | reverse complement strand
CAGGCAAATATTTTCTGTCTGACAAGTGGATGGATGAGAGTGAAGGGTGTAATGGCTGTAATAAGTAGAAATGCAATGAGAAAATGGAAATGGAAGATTTGATTACCTGCTGTGAGAGTGGCATAATGTGCATTATCAATAATGTCAGGGAGCCTAACAGCAATAACAATGAGGTAATGTAGGTTAGGAAGTAGGTTAGAAGATGTAATTAGTGCAGATGGAAAGGAGACTAATATACATTAATTGTTGCAGACTGTTGAGACGGCCAACAGCTGGAGACAGCGACTGCTCAGCCTCCAGCTCACAATCGAATCTCAACTACATCCAAAAGTGGTTTCTGAACAAATCAGCTTAGCAGTGGATTCACATTCTGGTGTCACAGATCTGTCTGTCTGTGGTCAAACAGCAGGGACGCGGCGGTGAACATGGACGCTGTCTGTGCTGCTCTTTAAGTACATTTATGAGTCAAGAAGAGCGAGTGCTGGAGCCAGGTCT
>NW_007593814.1:0-495 GCF_000523025.1 Cynoglossus semilaevis | reverse complement strand
TTTTTTGCGGCAGACAAACGTTGAACAACAGCCTCAGACCATAATGACTCTGTTGGTGTCGAAACTGGGTTCATGTGACTGAAGCAGCCGAGCAGCAAGTTTCCGTTGTGACATCCTGACACAAAAAGTCTCTCTCACACACACACTAAAACCTTAATGGTGGTGGTGAAACATAAAATAAATGGCTGATATTAAATGGTTGAGCTTTGATTTTTAAAAAAAGGTTTTTCTACAAAAAAGTGAAAAGATTTTAACATTAATGAAAAGGTGGTCATCCAAAGATGCTCAGTGGAATAACTGCCCTAACAAAGGTGGTTTGTGGTGGTTGTTCTCGAGTGACTTTTGAACCAGAGATTCAGAGGTTTGAACTCAATCGGTTTCCCTTAGAACCAAGATATATATGAATATATATATTTTATTTAAATATGTAATAATATATAGATAGATAGGTATATTTTTTATTAAAAACCATCTATCTGTATATTTTATAACAGA
>NW_007593813.1:0-495 GCF_000523025.1 Cynoglossus semilaevis | reverse complement strand
AAATCATTTTAAATCTACCCAAACACATAGTTAATACGATAATTAAACACTGGCTAAGACACACACACACTTTTTGAAGCCTGCCGCAGGATCCGTCTGAAGCGAACGCCACAGGTGAAATTTACGCTTTGTTTGTGTGAAACGCAACACACCACTCTATAAATTTGATTATACAACAGCGCGGTTTGGAGACTTTAACGATGAAATAAATGCTGCGAAGAAGCCGCACACACACACACACACAGTTATTGCTTCATTTTAAAAGTCGCTGTGTAAAACCGCCAACGTCTGCAGCTACATGTTTAAACACAGTGTTGCCCAACCTTCTCTGAGCCACGGCACTAATGAAAACAAAAATATCATCACAAAGAGTACTGTAGGTGTAATGAAATCCAACGATCTTCTGGTTTAATTTACTCCCTTTAATTTCTCTGTGTGAAACCTAGGCCCGTTTAGTTGAACGCAACGTGGATATACTCTCAGGAATTGAAGAAA
>NW_007593812.1:0-495 GCF_000523025.1 Cynoglossus semilaevis | reverse complement strand
GCTCCCCAGCCTTTGCCAACATCCCTTCCTGGAAGCTTCTGTCTGATCCAGGAATCTGATTTGTTCTTAGATTGTTGACGTTTGATCTTCGCCTCCAGTGACGTTAAAGTCACTGACTTATTGTCACATGACGGTTCAGACGGAGGCTGATTGGACACGACCCTGATGTTGGACCCTGGATGAACCAGGTCTGGGTCGCTGAAACACTTTTCCTCCTGCAGGGTGAACAAACTTTAAAAAAAACAAACTGTTGAAATATTCCTTGAACTTTTTCTCCTCTTTTGGTTTTCCTTGTGTTGGGAGATTTCCGAGCGCTCTGATTGGTCCAGTAGGAATAAAGCACGTGAAGCGGAGCTCGGAGAAGGAGTCTCTGTGTTTTATGAGCCATTAAAGTTTTATTCATCCCTGCACCCAGGCAGCCTTCGGCCACGGGGTCACCGTGCTTTAAATAAACTCCCATCGTTCCTCCGTCCTCCCTCCCCCAATTCTCCTCAC
>NW_007593811.1:0-495 GCF_000523025.1 Cynoglossus semilaevis | reverse complement strand
TACATGTCCATGTGCCACATATGGCCCTCCAAGCTTATTTTGGAAACCTTTGCCTGACCTGCTTCATGTTTCAGACACAACAAGACCTTCTCAGACTAGTAGCAAATGTTCTGGTTTAATGTTTTCCATCTTGTTCTGCAGCACATCAACAATGACCACATCCATGGGGAAAAGAAGGAGTTTGTGTGTCGGTGGGAGGAATGCTCCCGAGAGCAGAAGCCCTTCAAGGCACAGTACATGCTGGTGGTCCACATGCGCCGGCATACAGGGGAGAAACCTCACAAGTGCACAGTAAGGGTTCTCCCATGAGCTTACACAGTTCGCCTTGTTTGCAGGTGACAAGCGATTTTACATGTGCCCTGTTGACGTCCACCCTCTCTTTTCCTGCAGTTTGAGGGCTGCGCCAAGGCCTACTCCCGTTTGGAAAACCTTAAGACTCATTTACGCTCACACACAGGAGAAAAACCATATGTTTGTGAGCACGAAGGCTGCAAC
>NW_007593810.1:0-495 GCF_000523025.1 Cynoglossus semilaevis | reverse complement strand
CCTGGTAGCTCCATCTCTAACATTCCATGCTAGTTAAAGGTTTAAATCCCATCTCAGCCAGCTGCAGTATGTTGATCAAACACCAGTTCTTAGAATGTGATCACTGCTGATATGTTAGGTGTACAAATATGTAAATTGAATATCTCATACATCTTGGATGGTGCAAAAGAGTTGAATTTCTTTTTGATTGTTGTTAGAGATGGGAATTGGAAAACCAATGATTCCAAGCAGAGTGATTCCACACTTGGAATCCTCAGTCTGCTTACTTAACAATTCTGCTTCCCCATTCTGTAAAAACATTTGCTTTAACATGACATATTAGACATCATACACATTCTCCCTAATTTAGAGTGTGTACAACGTGGTGTTCAGAGAGAAATGATGTGAAGTATTTGATGGAAATGACACTGTGGTCCTTTGCAACAGGGGCAGAACTTTGACAACGTGTTAAGTATTGGTGAAGGCAGGACCAGAATGCAGCACTAGAGAGAGAGA
>NW_007593809.1:0-495 GCF_000523025.1 Cynoglossus semilaevis | reverse complement strand
CTCCACTGTTATAGAGTGTCATTTTATCGTTGTTCTAAAATATTTGGCAAAGCCTCGACTAAAGGCTGCCAACACCCCTCAGGGGTCCAGGCACCGCTGGTTGAGAACCAGAGGTGTTCACACTAAACATGCAAACCCCTGCAGGTCCACGTCGGTACTACAACCATCGTCCCAGTTCATGGACAGACTCCGCAGGAGCGACTCCTACTTGTGGATCTGCTGGTGTTGACGGCAGGACAATGTGGAGTGAGATACTCTGTCTCTGCCAGGTGGATTTTTTTTTCTCTCTCCCTCCAGAATGAGGTCACACAATACAGATTGAATTTGCAGCTGAAACGTGATCACGGTGAAAAACGATCGCACTGTGGCTCACGTGAAAAAACTGTGCTGACGTCACTGGACGAGGTTTGGTCTCTTTGTTCTTATCCAGATACACACCACACCTTACACCAACTGCTGAGGAGGAACACTGAGGAAAAACCAAGAAAAAAAAAA
>NW_007593808.1:0-495 GCF_000523025.1 Cynoglossus semilaevis | reverse complement strand
GGTAGTTGGCGAGTTTAAATGCCATAGTTTGATGATGTTGCAAACCGAGGACCCACTGTATATGGATGTTGGCTTTATATGTTTTTTGAATTATAAAATAATTACATATAATTTAAACCTTTTCTTAGTAAAAATATTAAAACAGTGCTTTTATTCTCCATCCTTTACTTCACTGTGACACAGTCAGCACTGCCTAAAGTGAACTCTGGGATTGACACTTAATGTCTGATTGACAGGCATCACCCAGGAGATGATCAATGAGACTCGGGCGTCAACAGAGAGGAGGATGCTGGGAGATATCCAGGGACTACTGAAACAAGGAGAGGAGGTCAACCAGCAGGACTCTCAGGGAGCCACTCTGGTGAGACACAATGGTTCCTGTGTAACTTCACTCGTGGGTAGACGTCATGTTTTTTGTCTTTCTCTATCACAAAATGTCAGATATGCAGTGGAGCTGCTGCCACTAAAGCTATTCCTACACTACAACATTTTTCT
>NW_007593807.1:0-495 GCF_000523025.1 Cynoglossus semilaevis | reverse complement strand
TTATAATTAAAAATAAGATGAAGAGGTATTTTACAGAAACAGACACCTGGTGTTTCACTGAAGGGGAGCTGCCCCTCTCTCCCCCTTCGTCTTTGTAAGGCATTATTATAGTTTCAATGCAATTCTAGTGTTTGCAGCCTCTTGAGTCTCACCTCGGTGTTTACTCTCGGGCTTGAATACTATGTATTTCTTCGCAGTGTAATTTCACGTCCCTATTTAGAAACGCGCGTTTCCACAGCAGCATGAGTCTAATTTTTCCCAGCTCTTACCAGGCGCCCTTTACACAAACCCAACATGTTTCTCGCGCTTCGCTCTGGCCTTTAAAATAACCCTCCAAAAGTCAACTGAGGAGAAACTAAAGGAGAATAAAGACGCGGTGTTGACGAGCCTGTGGCCACGCAGTTTTTTTTCCGCATTTCTCCGCTTGGCTGCAACATGGCGATTTTTTTTTTTTTAATACTTTAACTTGTGGATACCTGTGACTGATGCTGGAAA
>NW_007593806.1:0-495 GCF_000523025.1 Cynoglossus semilaevis | reverse complement strand
CATCCCTGCTAATCTAAAGCGACTGGCTGGGCCTCGTAGGAAATTGGCCTCATCTTCTGTGTCACTTCTCATTAACGCGGAGGCGACGCTCGTCTACAGTAAAAACACCAGGACGTGGATCCAACCTTGACGCTGAATTTCTCTGCATCTGGTAAAACTTCAGTTAAACGGCGTCCTCTGGTTGTTAGCGCGCGTTAGCGGCTCTTAGTGAGACGTCCCAGACAGTCGCTGCCTCAGGCTGCTCTGTAATTGGATCATTTTCCTGACACTTCGCGGCTCAAAGACTCCTCCGCCGCCGTCCCCGCGTCTCTTCCCCGCGTCTTTCTCTCTATTAGCGTTAGCTGGCACAGTTCCCTGACTGCTGGCGGGTTCCATTTTTAATTTTTAATGAACCTTTAGCAGATTCACCTGCGGAGCGACAAATTGCATGATGGGAAGGCAGGGAGACCCCGTTCATCTCTGACAGACCACCACGGAGAGACAGCTGCTGACACT
>NW_007593805.1:0-495 GCF_000523025.1 Cynoglossus semilaevis | reverse complement strand
CTGAATTCACACCTGAATTCACACCTGCGACAAACTCAATTCATTTTCATATTCAGAAAAATGAGTTGTAAAAAAAACGGACACTTCCAACATAGTACCAGTAGGTTAATGAAGTAAAGTACACAGTACTTAGTACAGAGTACTTTAAACCAAACCAAGTCATCACGGTGGAACACGACAGCTACTATCAAGACGCAGTAACCACTAAAATCCACCAACTCTGTCAAGATACTTTTTTTTCTTTTTCCAAATGAATAATTTCATCAAAACCAGTACGGCAACATGCAGAAAAAGTATTTTGACCATATGTTGGACAAAATGAGTAATCGTGATTAATCATCAGCTACTGGGTGATGAATCAGGCTCAGGATCACATTGACCTGTGACCTTGACCTGAGTCCTACAAAGGTTTCCATACTGGAGGAAACAAATAAATCTGAACTTCTTTTTAAAGCCTTACTTCTATTTCCCTCCCTCCCTCCCTCCCACCTCCCT
>NW_007593804.1:0-495 GCF_000523025.1 Cynoglossus semilaevis | reverse complement strand
CTATTTTAATCTGCTTATCCGTTACCGCGTCACGGGGACAGCGGTTCAATGACCGCCACCCAAATCACACTGCACCGTACCAACCCCCCTGAACCTTCCTGCAGGTGGTGAGTCCACTGGAAGGTACCAACCGTCCTAACCGGGATTCAATCTTGTCCAGGAGGTGAACCCTGGGGTTCTACACCAATGACAGAGACATTGACTCTGGGCCAAAGCGCCACGTTTTGAAAGTCTCTGTTTTCAGAATAAGCTTTTCTTTTCGGCATTGTTAGGGGCTAGCGTTGATAGGGTTGTATACAGCAGCTGATGCTTTACTTATTTGACGCAGGGATGTATCCAGCTAACCTATCGTTCAGCAAAGCGGATTTCGCACTGCATTATGGGACCTGTAGTTTGTATGTTATCAGTGCTTCATATCGCCGGAACGTTAATGAAAGTTAAGTTAGATCTATATGAAATTATATTGCGGGCTAGATATAATTGTACGATGGGCTG
>NW_007593803.1:0-495 GCF_000523025.1 Cynoglossus semilaevis | reverse complement strand
AAACAAACAAACAAACAGATAAACCAGGCCAGTTAATCCATGTTTTATCTCTATCTTATTTCAAAGTTAAAATTCTTAAATAAACTTCAGTTTTGCAAGAGTTTTATTCATAAAAAAGACATTTTGAACTCAGATATTAATTTATTTTTTCAGATTCTTCTCTATAATTTGAGTAACTGGACATCATCGTCCTGCCTTCAATGTCCAAATGTGTCCAAATTATGAGAATTCTGGATAAAAAAGTTAACTTAAGAGTTTTGACAAATAAACTGTGAATTGGACCTAAACATCAAATCTGGACCAAAAGTAAATTCAAAATTTTAAAATTCCAATGAAAGACAATAAAAAATAGATTTTTTTTTGTTTGTTTGAGATGATTGCCTGTCATTTACTTCACAATCCTGATAATAAGTATTGTGAGTCAGTACAACTGTGATGAGGAGTAATCCTGGTTAATTATACCAACAATAACAAATATGGAGTAGTTTTATAATT
>NW_007593802.1:0-495 GCF_000523025.1 Cynoglossus semilaevis | reverse complement strand
ATGATCGCAGTCGTCAATCATTACGCGCCAGCTCAGATATTTTTTTTTAATTTAATTTTCATTCATGAAAGTGAAAGAACAATCATTTGTTGAAAATGTATTTTAATCAGTTATTTGTTTTATCCGTTGCTAAACATTTTAGGTGATGTTAGTAAATTCCAGACGACACTACTTGGGGTCGCGCCCCAAGGTTAATTATACCAGCAGTCGTTGTCATTTTCATTGCTGACAAATAAAATAAAAGATGTTGTGGTTAAAAGACTTCACACCTCACTGCAGTACATGCAGTGTGTCAGTGTGTCAGATGATTATCCGTCAACATTTTGTCATTTCCTGTCTTCACTCTGTGCTTCAGTTTAAAAAAAAAATCTAATATGTATGTAGTTAAATAAATACTCCCAGATTGTGTAAACAGAATATGAAAAAAAAAAAAATTGCTGCCTTCCTGCAGCTCCCGCGCCGTGCTTCTGTTTGATTTTTCCCTTTTTCATCCAG
>NW_007593801.1:0-495 GCF_000523025.1 Cynoglossus semilaevis | reverse complement strand
TAATTACTAACTGTCCATTCACACATTGGTTAAAGCAGCTGCTCGCCTCGGCCTGAGGGGAAAACGTTTTCGCAGGACAGCGCTAAAACGCAAAGATCGTAGATCTAAAGAAAAGTTAAAGAAAAACAAGAAAAGTTTTTTAATGAATTCAGTCGTCGTTGTTTCCTCGTTGACAAAGTCAAACGTTCCGTTCCGCTGAGTGCAGGTGCGCCGTGATTGGTTGCGTCGCGCTGAATGGCTGACCTCGCCAAATTGCCGCTAGTCCGTCAGATGTTTGAACTGACCTGCTCTGGGCCAATCAGAGACCAGCTGCAGGGGGAGGACGTCACGGTCGGCCTCTCGTCTAAACCACAGTCATTTACAAAACAAACCGAAAAGATTCAGGAAGTGAACGGTGGACGGATCGGTCGGTGACGGCCGTGTTTGAGCCGCGCGTCGGCAGCTAGCGCAGGTGAGCGCCGCAGCTGTCCTTAAGCCGAGCAGGCGAGGCGAGGC
>NW_007593800.1:0-495 GCF_000523025.1 Cynoglossus semilaevis | reverse complement strand
TAAATAAAATATAATGTAAATGTATCTGTGTGTTGATATGGCTGTAGTTAGCTGTTTTAATAAATCAGTGACTTCCCTGGTGAGCACCATAGACACACACTACAGTCATACAGTTATTGGTTGCACTGCAGCTAATTATTTGTCAGTTTGTTTATTTTTTATTGCTGGCTCTTACAGCAACAGAGTCAATAAAATAGAGATGTGCAGCTATAAGGGCAAAAGTTAAAAAGCACTAAGGAGCCCTTTAGATTCGCCTGTCTTTGGAGTTTTTCTTCACCGCTCCTCTGTGACTTTTGCTCGTAATATACGTCTTTATCCTTTGCAGCCATTCCCTGCCTTGTGGAAACGCAGCACCTGGCTGAGAATTGATGAGACTATTCCTTTGGGGAATTCTTCAAACCTGTATCCCATGGTAGCAATTCCAGGAGCCTGGATTCCCCCTCCTCTTTCTCTCTCTGCATATTCTTCTCTCCTCCTCTCCTCTCCCACCACGAC
>NW_007593799.1:0-495 GCF_000523025.1 Cynoglossus semilaevis | reverse complement strand
GAAATTAAAGTTAAGTGAAATAAAATTGAATAAAACAGGGAAAAAAACATTATTTAATGCTACAGTACAAAAGCTTTTGTTTGTAAAAACAAAGCATCAAGACGCCTCCTGTATGGAGAAACTAATGATTTCGGTACAAACAATCTTCAAATCTTAAAGGTTCTATGGGCCTCTTCTATGAACTTTTTAAAGATTTTCTGTTGGATTGCCCCGACAGTGCTCACTGGAACATTCAGAAGTTTTAAAATCACTCTGTAACCAAAGCCGTGAGTATATTTTGCAATGATAAGGTTGCAAAGGTCTGGAGAGAGCTCTTTGGTTTTACCTATTATAAGATGTTTCTTGTGTGACTATCAGGGCGGAAGCAATTGATATTAATTTGCACTGACTAGTGACAGGATTACTTTCTAATTATGGATAGATTTCAGCATCAGACATTACTACACATAATTTATGGCCATCTGTGGTTTGATTTCTTCGGTTTCCTCTGGTGAA
>NW_007593798.1:0-495 GCF_000523025.1 Cynoglossus semilaevis | reverse complement strand
TGCTGCCTCCTGTGGCCAGTTTGTGTCCCTGCGGTTAAACCTAACATCCAGGTTCAAACAATCAGTTCATTGAACCAGTCGTTGGGACTAACTGATGTGTTGGACCGACAGCTTCTGTTTTTAACTCACAGTGTTGAATTGTTTCCCTGGCAGGGGGCGCTGTTGAACCCATGCCGATGCGATGGCTCTGTGCGGTACACACATCAACACTGCCTACTGAAGTGGATCAGTGAGCGTGGCAGCTGGACCTGTGAGCTCTGCTGCTACCGCTTCCAGGTCATCGCCGTCAACATGAAGAGGCCGTGGCAGGTAACGCTAATGCTACAGCTAGCTGTGCCCGCGCCTAGGACGGAACAACGACATGAATTTTAATTGTACATCATTGATGGACTTAGCATCTGGCTAATTGTTTTAGTGAAACTCTTACTATTTCTGGGCTAACCTTTAGAAGGTTATTGACGGAGCTGTGTATTTGGCGTCTGATTTTTGGGTAAT
>NW_007593797.1:0-495 GCF_000523025.1 Cynoglossus semilaevis | reverse complement strand
AGAACTTGGAGAAGACCCGTGAACCCACAGGAAGAACATGTCAAGTCCACACAGAAAGACCTGGGATGGAACCAGCGATCTGCCGGCTGTGAGGCTGGACCACTGAAGCCATTTGCTTCACTGTGTAGATTTTTCTTTTTGAATATATATTGATGAAATGATCCAACCCAACTCTTCAAGAACGACTGACACAAAGTCCAAGGGCTCTCCGCTAAAGTGATGCCTTTGTCCCAGGCACTAAAAAAAGTGTAACCTATCACATGACACAAACAAACACGACGCGGATCAAGTTCATCTGTGATTTCCTCTGGTCTGTTACCAGGGCTGCTGCACAGAAGAAGAAGAGAGAGACGCAGAAGGACAACAATGGAGGGAGGAGGAGATAAACAAGCGGCATAAAGCAGCTGAGGCGATGAGTGAAGTAAACAGAAACTTGGCACAGGGCGGACAGAGATTACTGCATACCTCACAGGTGAACACGTACACACACACTCA
>NW_007593796.1:0-495 GCF_000523025.1 Cynoglossus semilaevis | reverse complement strand
GGGCTGTCAAACCAGTCGTTACATGACTTGACTCCAGTACGTGAAGTAGCTATTGCAAGAAACAGCTATAAGCCATGTGTCTCCGTCAGTCACAGAACGTCACAGACATAGACAGGTGGCAGCTGTGCGCTGATCTGCTTTGTAAGGGGGTGGGGTTGGGGGGGGTGCAGAGATAGGTCAGCTGTAAAGTGAAATCAGTGACAATCGTGTTGACACATTAGAGCCTCTAACGACAGATGTCACACTCATGATAGCAATTAGAGTACAGAACAATGCAAATGGTAAGCCAATGCTCACATTTTGAAATTTAGATCTTAGCAGCACATGTACTTTTTCCTCTTAACAATAGAAAAAGTACATGTATTTATTCAGTGTATATATACATATATACGTCCATGTACATTCTTTATATATGAATATATACACATATATACATATATACATTCATCTACATTCTTTATATATGTTTAATACATACACTTGCACATTCATACA
>NW_007593795.1:0-495 GCF_000523025.1 Cynoglossus semilaevis | reverse complement strand
TCCTTGCAGTATACATTTTCTGACAGATTGGATTCAAATTTGAGTCAAGAAAAGGTAGGATACATTGTTGACAGATGGATCAGACTATGGTTAGGTGTGATTTGTGTAACAGACACTTCTTAAATCACTTTAAAGGTTTCACTATCACATCAACGTCAAACATGTTTCCCAGAAGCAGCGACACCGGAGCTCTGTTTTTCACCACGTTAACGATACGATGACTTAAACATCCGATGCCTCGCTGCAACCCTTCATCGTTGAATCATCCAATAGCTGGTTTTAATGTTAAAGCCAGGACCTGGTTTCCAGCCTCACCAGCTGTGGTTATGAAGTAATGCCTTCCAAACGGTGGAGCAGGATGAAGGCGACCGCAAACGGACTCTTCTACGAGTGGAAAAGGTTAGAAAACTGGAAAACGCAGTGGTATTCTGATGTTACAGCTGCCACTTTCATTTAGTTTTATTAACTGATGTGTGTTTTCAGTCGTGCCAGTCA
>NW_007593794.1:0-495 GCF_000523025.1 Cynoglossus semilaevis | reverse complement strand
TTTTTTTTCTACTTTCCCCAAGTGTCCAGCTGTAGCGGAGGTCGACCTCTGACCTCTGAACAGGAGGGGTTATGAGAGCCGTTGACCTCGGCGACAGGCCACTTGATCCTATTTATCCTTGAGCCGAGGAGCTCAGCTCGGCTCGGTGTTGGACCTTGCGGATGTAGCCAATCGTACGGCTGCACCACCAGCCCCGAGTGAGAAACCGTTCAGGGCCAAATAAACGAGGTCAGGGCAGCGGCGCCGGGAGATTTATGTCCCTCCGAGGCTCCAGTAACCCTGCGGCACCGACGCTAAGCTGAAAGCTATGGATTGTTGGCCACTGATGAATGACAAATTTGTACACACCTGTCATGTTGCTAACATGCTATCGGCATTGTTGCAGTGAAAAGGCTAAACTCTGAAAAGGGTGGGAAACGACCTTGTCAGCCGTCATCGTCATCGTCCAACCAGCATTGAGACATCACTTATCGCAGTAAACCCAGATTTTTCTTC
>NW_007593793.1:0-495 GCF_000523025.1 Cynoglossus semilaevis | reverse complement strand
ACACACACACACCTCCCTCCCATTTTGATAGTATAACTCACCCATTGTGTCTCAATATATTCGGTGCAGCCTTGTTATCGCTGCTGAACTCTGTCTTACAGTGCTCATTAGGTAGAAAACTCCCTGACCCCAAGTTCTGCAGCAAGAAGTGTCCTAGAAACTATTTGTTGTCCAATCAGAACAGTGTACCTGTCGTGCTGCTTTAATTGGCTGATACATTATTGGCATACCTGCTTGTCTTGGTGGTTTTATGACGATAATATTTTGTACCGACCTAGGTGGGATGACAGGCCCTGAAGGTCACACTGCTGTCCAACAGAGTAAATTGAGTTCAATTGTGTGCCGCCTTGACAGACACTATGGTTTCCTTTTTCCTTCTGTGACCTATTTCCGGCCATCGTCGAACGTATTCCGGAGAGATGGGCGGTGCCAAGAGGAGTTTGCATAGCTGTTCGATTAGCCGTAAACTCACTGTAGTTTAAAGATTTTATGAGA
>NW_007593792.1:0-495 GCF_000523025.1 Cynoglossus semilaevis | reverse complement strand
ACTACTATTACTTCTATTACATCAGCAACTTCTACTACTGTTACGTAAACGTTTACTAGCACTGTTACTACTACTTCTACAACTTCTACATCCACTCCTACTACTAATACTACACTGGCAACTGCAACTACTTCTAGTACTACTACTTCTCTGATTGCTACAACTACGCCTAAGAACTATGACTCCTACTACTACTTCAACTGCTACTACTATGGCTCCTACAACTATTACTACTGCTACGACCAGTAATACTAATATTACGACTACTACAACTACTACCATTATGACTACTACTACTACAACCGGCAGCTAGTTATACTATAAAGCCTCTATAAAAACTGTAGTATTTTTGATGCCAGACTTGAGTCGTGTTTATGCGATAACAAATATTACGCACATTCACGTGTTTCAGTAACCATCCGGTGGTAAGAATGTGAACTTTTCTCAGTTCTGTCAGACAGAAGTATTTTAGGCACACACACACACACACACACA
>NW_007593791.1:0-495 GCF_000523025.1 Cynoglossus semilaevis | reverse complement strand
AAAAACATACAACAATATGCAAGCAAGATGTTACCTGTTCAAAATCTCAAACTCCTTGGACAAACCTTGGCTGACAGAGTCATAGATGAGTGTGATCAGTACGTGGAGGAAAAGGTTGAAAAATGCAAAAATTACTCAGAAGTTTACATCCAGGAGCTCCTTCGTATAATTGATGACAGGCTACAAAAGAACTACCATGTTGAAGTAGACACTGATTTTGAGGTGTCTTTGAAACAACATATTTGTGGAAGAGCAGCCAGACATTTTCAACAAATGCACGAGCAATTCCTACGAGAGAATGATCCTCATGTGTGTCTCAACAACCACAAAGACAAATACTTTGAAGACTTCAAAGACATGTTTCATGAGAGAGACCAGTGCCAGAAGAAAGCTGAGGAATTCACAACCAAATGTCTAAAACCAGCAGTTTCAAACTACGTCTCCAGTAAACTGTGTCCTGACATTGTTCGTGAAATGAAGAAGAAGCCTCAGTTT
>NW_007593790.1:0-496 GCF_000523025.1 Cynoglossus semilaevis | reverse complement strand
GTGTCCCTGGACCCCATGCTGTAAATGGTCCCTAACACTGACGTGTCCCTGACACACAGATATCAACGAGTGCACCAGGAACGTGTGTCCTGCCCACCAGCAGTGCAGGAACACGGAGGGGGGGTACCAGTGTCTGGACAGCTGTCCATCTGGGATGAACAAGGACGAGGACGGAGCCTGTGTTGGTGAGTGACCCTCCTCCTCCAGACAGACCATCGTAAAGACCGACAGCTGCCACGGTCTGACCGCTCAGCAAGTTCCACTCGAGTGTGACTGAGTATTTGTTGGAACAGCGCCACAGTTTGGACCACACGGTCATCGCAGCTTCTCTGTTTTCAGACATTGACGAGTGTCAGGACGGAAGTCACATGTGTCGCTACACCCAGATCTGTCAGAACACCATGGGGGGCTACGGCTGTGTTTGTCCCCGAGGGTACCGATCCCAGGGCGTGGGTCTCCCCTGTCTAGGTACGATGTCGTCGTGGTCTTCGTGGTC
>NW_007593789.1:0-496 GCF_000523025.1 Cynoglossus semilaevis | reverse complement strand
TCTCAGTGTAAAAATGCAGCTCTGCTGCCTGACAACAATTTGCATAAAAAAAACTTCCACTTCTTGGAAGTGTGTGAATAAGAAAATGGAAGAGTCACACTGCAAACACACACACATATGCACAAATTGAATCATGCAGGGGTCTGCAACCCGTGGCTCCAGAGCCAGGGAATGCCCCCAAGTCTCTCTGCCACGGACACGACTGCAGTACTACATCAGAGCAGTATTTTAAATACAGCAGAACAAAACATCAAACACATCAAACTAAACTGTTAGCTTGCATGCTAACAGCAAAGCAATACAACGGTAATGGTCTTCTCAACCCATGATGAGGTGTTCATTTATCAGGCCATGTTTCCCTACGTCAACTACAATTCAAATACAATTCACTGTATTTGAATTGTAGTGAGTGTGTCATACTGAATACTACATTTCTTTTAAGGTTTTTCTATAAATCGCAAATATTACTACAGTACTTGACTTCACTTACTGTCTT
>NW_007593788.1:0-496 GCF_000523025.1 Cynoglossus semilaevis | reverse complement strand
GTGTGCTACTGACGCACAGCTGGACATTTTTGACTTCATCCATCATCCTTCTGCATTTCACGATACAGTGACACGGTTAATAAAACATTGATTTGTGTGACAGACTTTCATCACTCTACCACATTTTGTCTGATTCACGCGTCTTTGGTCTGAACACAGAGCGGCGTCTCTGCTGTCAATAAACTATTTATAAATAACTGGATACGTCAGGCTCTTATGAATAAATCATCTGAGGGGGAAAAATATGAATTTTTAAACCATTTTTATATCAAAAAGACTGGTGTTTCTCCTCTGATCCTTCCCACTCTCGTGTCTGCCTTTTATTTGGAAGAAGTATTGCACTGAAATCATTCCGTTCTGTCTTCTCTCAACAATTACCTGCAGCGCAATACATGCAAATGAAAGCGCACACGGAAACATGCAGAAAGGCAACGATACAATATAGTCAGCATGTCTCGGGAGGACATGACATCAACTCATATCCATTTCCTGAAGA
>NW_007593787.1:0-496 GCF_000523025.1 Cynoglossus semilaevis | reverse complement strand
CATTTTAAGGCAGTTTCACCTTAAGGCCTTTCTAATTTCTGACCCTGATAGACTCTTATTGTACAATCTTCAGTGGATTTCATCAGTCACAGCTGATTGATGTTGACGTCGGACGGGGGTTTAAACCTCACGATCAAAGTCAACATTGTAAAATTCGGCGTTCATACACGTGTAAGATTGGATTTTTCGTCGCAGCTAAACGGGAATAGTAAGTGCGTGACATAGTGAAGAACACGTCAGTGTGTGCACATGCATCTTCTACCATGTAAGAAGGCTATGTGGCATTTCTGAAAGCAGTAGAAAATCTGTGCCGCAGCGGGATTCATATAAGACCACCCCAGTTGAAAACACGTAATTAGTATTCTGCAGTAGCTGTGATGATCTATATGTCCTTCATTTACCATGTGCACATATATGAATATGGATAAACTTCCATTGGTTTGTATTAATTCACATCTATGCTCATTTCTTTTAACTGCAATCTTTGTCTTTGTCT
>NW_007593786.1:0-496 GCF_000523025.1 Cynoglossus semilaevis | reverse complement strand
TTTTGTTTTGTCCTGATCTGATGAAAAACAAAAACCCTGTCGTCCTGTTGTTTTACACTTGACTCCACTCTGTCCAATTCACAGAAGCTAAAGGAGACAAATTTAAATGATTGGAAAAACATCCGTGGTCCTCGACCCTGGGAGGACTCCAAGGAGTACCAGGACCAGCAGAGGTCTGTGCTGAAGAACGACAGCACAGCTTGAAGATGCACAACTAACAGACGACCCCAGAGACACAGTTACCAAGAAGCTACGTCTTCTGTCTCTGGTCTTGATGGCGTCGGACTTTAAAAATGAGAAACTGTGCAGTGTCACGTGTGTTCAGTGACGTACGTGAGTAAAACATCACAGATGTTGATGACAGGGGTGGCTGTCTGGACAATCAAAGAAATATCTCTGTGATTAAAGCCCAGGTGTTTGGAGGGATAACAGCCACCAGGTGTCGCTTGTGTTTCCCGCTCCTCTATATCTGTCAAGGAAGAAATGTAAAGGCTAA
>NW_007593785.1:0-496 GCF_000523025.1 Cynoglossus semilaevis | reverse complement strand
TTTTTTTTTTTGCCTGATATAAGAATATATATTTACCTTCTATTTGTTCCTGAAGACGAAGCCTGGGTATGTTTTCTCCTCAGTTAGATGGGAACACTGTAGTGAGGATAGATATAGTTAACCACACACACAGCTAATTCAAATCATCCGCATATAACTGTTAAAATCAACTGTTGCGTTCACGGTCAGTTTGTTATCTTATTAGGCAGCATTTGTGTTTATATTCCTGCCTAGATACAGAAACGACACCTTACAGCAAGCAGCTGTAAGAGGCTGCGACCAAAACCAGAATCGTGGTTAACCTGCTCGGGGTCCAATTATAGACTGTCTTATACTGACATCTTGTGGTGAAACGTTAGTACTTGTAGCTGCGCCACGATTTAGCTGTGACGGTAAAGTACTCTTCAAAACAAAAATAAAAAATAAATACAAATAATAAAAGATTAAAATAATAAATGAAATAATAATAAAAATAGAAATAGAAATAAATACTATA
>NW_007593784.1:0-496 GCF_000523025.1 Cynoglossus semilaevis | reverse complement strand
GTAGCCTTTAGGCTTTGCTAACATTTAGCTTCAAGTCTCCTGTATATTAATTCTTTATAGTTAGCTCTATTCTATATTTGGTCTGATTTGCTACTTTTTAAGTTTTACGTTGCTTAAATTTTATTTTAAGCTAATTTTTTAGCTAGTCTTGGCTAACGTTTTGTCTAATAGTTATATCCTAATTATTCAACATTGATTGTTAACTATTTTTCCACCTGCTCCAGTTAAACCTGTCACCATTTCTCTGTGGTGCAGGAAATTATTTTAGAAATGAAGGTTTTTCATCTTCTAATATAATTTCCCTCTGTTTTGTTGATTTGTCATCGGTTCTGTCTGGAACCGTGCCACCAGGGACAGGCAGGTTCCTGAGGTTCAGGCTAAAAACGGTGGATCAAAGTGACGTCCAAACTGTCATAATTAAAACCATTAGACGGAAGAGAGAACGGAATCAAGTGAGTCTGGATGACTCAACCTCCAACAATTTGTTCTGGTTTTT
>NW_007593783.1:0-496 GCF_000523025.1 Cynoglossus semilaevis | reverse complement strand
TATCGACCAACCGATGTTAGCGTAGTTGTATAACACCGGTACAAATTATCTTTTTTTCCTCCGCTAGTAAATGCTTGGGTTTGGCCCAGATGATGTGACCTAAAAATGGTTTTGGAAGTGAAACTATTGTTGTAAATTTGGTTATGTTTGGACAATATCGACAAAGAGTTAACATCGGACAATCCCTAATAAAAAACCTTGTTCTTAAAACGAAATTAGTTTTTTTTTTTTTGATGAATAGATATATATATTTTTAGGTATATAATATTTAACTTAAGAATTAATAAAAATTTTAAATAATTTTAAAAAAGTAAATACGAATGTTTTCGGTGAATCAAGATTTTGTCTTCTTTCAGGTTATTTCATATTTAGATACATTTTTATGTATTTTTTTTCCTTATTGATCACCAAAAAATCTGTACAACAGTTTTACCATTTGACAATAATTTTGATAGTATTCTTTAATTCATAATATATATAAATATATATATGTATA
>NW_007593782.1:0-496 GCF_000523025.1 Cynoglossus semilaevis | reverse complement strand
TTTTTTTCCATTCCAAAAATATTTTCCATTTACATGAAAGATTTTTTATTTTTTTTATTTTTTTTGTTCAGGAAAAACAAAACAAAAGATTTCCATATTCTCCACTTACAAAATTTTACAGGATATATTTTTTTTTTATTCTTCAAATTCTACGACGAACACACACAGACTGAATGTTGTTTAAATACTGTTGTTTGAAATATTTTCAATATTTATGATTGTATGTGTGTGAGAGAGAAAAAAATGTGTATTTTATAAAAACTGAAATATTTAGTTTCTATTTTTCTAATCTGATTTTGTCGGCAGTTGCCGTGTGTACGTTGGTTTTTAACGTTTTCTTATTTAAAAATAAACGTTTGTGAAAATGAAGCGTGTTCTGTATTGAAATATAACTGTTATTTTATATTTATATTTTATAAATTTTTATTTTCTAACATTTAGGACAAAAAAAATCAATGTCAGAATTGTTTTAAATCCCACAAAATTCTCTTTATTG
>NW_007593781.1:0-496 GCF_000523025.1 Cynoglossus semilaevis | reverse complement strand
GGGGGGGGGGGGGGGGGGGAGCAGGGAGAGTGGACATGAACCCACTATGAGCAGTGTGTTATTGGTGGGTTGGGGTGGATGGGCTTGGGGGGGATTCCCTGGGGGAGGAAACATGGCTTCCCAGTCTAGAGATAACATCCCCATGCAGGCTCCTCGGGAGGAACATAAAAATCCACCCAGACATTACCCATGTATTTTATCATGCCCTATCAGATCCCATTCTCCCTTATCACACTTTACACACACTTAAACACGGATACCCATTTCTGGGCACATTGCTCACATTCAAATAGAAGAGGGAGCGAGGGAGGAGGAGCCATGCTTCTCACAAGATGGACGAGTTCTGGCGGATTTCTTGTTTATTTTTCTAATGGAGAAGGAAAAAAAAGTCCAAACATTTATGAAAGATTACTTGGAAAAATATTTCATAAAAAAGTTATGTTATGTTTGAGGTTCTGTGGAATCTTTTTGTCAATAACTCCACCTTAAATATCGT
>NW_007593780.1:0-496 GCF_000523025.1 Cynoglossus semilaevis | reverse complement strand
TTCACACGTCGCTCTGGGGTGGGGGGCCAACAGCAGCTTCCTCTGTTCTGTCCTCAGGTCAAAGGTCAAACACCTGCAGTTTTACTAACCCGTCATTGACTAGAGTTGATTCTTCTTCTGTGGTCGTTAGTCTGTCATTCCTCTGACGTTCTCAGTCCGTTCCACACAGTTTACTTCTGTAATTCAAAGCACAGTTAAAGTATTTCTTAAGACAGCCATGTGGGGTCAGTGTTGGCCTCTACAGTCCCTGCGCGCGAGTGTGGGATTTACTGATGCATCAGAAGGAGGAGAGAAGGGAAAGAACAGAGGAAGGAAGGATGTTAGGAGTCAGACGGAGGAAAAAGGAAAATGTGAACAAGGAGCCAGAACACGGAACTGGACTGAAGAACCCGTCATCACCGACTGTTCATCCTCTCTGTTCATCTACAGCCACAGGAACGCAGCCCTACACCGTCTGTGGATCTGACCTATTTTAGAACACCGTTTTTTTTTTTTT
>NW_007593779.1:0-496 GCF_000523025.1 Cynoglossus semilaevis | reverse complement strand
ACAGAGAAGGGTGAACACCAGACTGCTGATCAAATACTCAGATCAAATGCGGAACAACATTTCAAGAGCCATCATTCTCAGACACTCATGTTGATCATTACGTTCCGCGAACACACCGCACGGGTTAGCATTCTTCATGCACAGCTGTTAACGTCCCGTACTCACTAAAGTATGATAAACATGTGGACACCCTTAAGGTATGTAATATGCACTTTGTAATAATGTGGCAAACTTCACGTTGGGCTGCACATCGGCTCTGAAAGCTTGTGAAACTGTGTTAAGGTGTCAGACAAGGTAACAGATCTGAAAGCAGTTGCACACGTCTTCAACGTCACCCCCTTCAAATTAAAAGCAGTAAATTGAGTATATATTTTTAAATAGAAACTAGTCAGTGAGCAATTCCTGACAGGTTGCGGATTTAAGAAGCTAAGAATAGTAGCGGCTGGTAATTAGGGCGATTGAAGTGATGCCAATGAAGTAACAATAAATCACATTT